>NC_069504.1:1098892734-1099192734 GCF_027579735.1 Bombina bombina | reverse complement strand
AAAAAAAGAATCCAGTCGCACAGGAGCTTGCTGAGCTCCACGACTGTACTGCTAGAGATCCTGGGGAAGAATTATCAGAAGATGATTTTCTGGAGGAACAATTGCTTTCCCCATATAAAATGTACAATGAGGACCATTGTCAAACATTACCTTGGGTATATGTTGATGGTTGTTCTTACTATGCCACTATTGATAATGAGCGCAGATTAGTTGCTGGCATTGGTATAACTTGGACAAATGGATTCTCAAATATATCTGTAGGTTTCAACATTGGACCAAGATCCAGTCAAGTTGCAGAACTAACTGCTGTTTTCAAAACCATTGAAATGGCTATTGAACATGGTATTCATGAATTTGTGATCATAACTGACTCAAATTATGTGTGTGACAGTTTTGTTGAATACCTGCCAACTTGGAAAAGAAATGGCATGCAGAAAAGCAATAACAAACCAGTCAAGCATGGCAAGTTATTCTGCGAGATTGATAATCTGGTGGTATCCAATGATTTAACCATACACTGGGAAAAGACCAAGGGTCATTCCAGAATTCTAGGTCCTGATAAGGAAGGCAATGATCTTGCGGATTCATTAGCCAAACAAGGAGCCATAACTGGAAAACTTCTTAATATTGTACACTTAATGGGTGCAATTCAGGTAGAAGCCATTACCAGAAACCCGGCAAAACAACAGAGTGAGACTAACTTGGTACAATGGAGTCAGGATTCTCCTAGTGAGGACCTGATCACTAGTCAAAAAGAAGACCCCATTGTAGGCATCTTCTATAAACATATAAAAGATCCTGAAAGCAACCCCATCTCAAAAGATGATTGTATTGGCAATGAAATCCAGAACACAATTCAAATTACAGGATGGTTTGTTAATTAGAACCTCCAAAACTGGCATTCAGCAATGGGTAGTACCCACCAAGTTAAGAGGTCTAATGCTTCAACATGCCCATGATGCTCCCACATCTGGTCATCGTGGTGCCAAACTCACGTATGAAATATTGCGTGATTACGCTTTTTGGCCACACATGTTGAAAGATGTTCAAATCTACTGTCAAGGGTGTCTAATCTGTCCACAGTTTCAACCCACTGCGCCAACGCATAGAGCGCCATTGCAAAAGAGGGGGATGGTAATGCCATGGTCAGATATACAAATTGATGTTATTGGTCCAGTAACAAGGTCATCAAGAGGTAACAAATACATGTTAACAGTGACATGCCTGTTCACTAAATGGGTAGAGTGCATCAGTGCACCTAACAATAGTGCTGAAACATGCGCAGCATTGCTCATCAACCACGTATTTTCCAGATTTGGTTTGCCTCAAAGAATCTAATCAGATCGGGGAACCCACTTCACTAGCGAAGTGATGACCAAAATGTGGAAAATACTAGGGGTAAAAAGAAAGCTCCATATTACTTATAGAGCTGCCTCAAGTGGTGGTGTAGAGCGTTACAACCAGTCCATTGTTAAAATCCTCAAAAAGTTTGTGAGTGAAACAGGTAAAGACTGGGATGTAAAACTACCTCTAGTCCTAATGGCATTAAGAGCGACTCCAAGTAGTGCTACCAAGATGTCACCTTTTGAACTGATGACTGGTAGTGATGTCGCGAATTGTTCGCCGGCGAATAGTTCCCGGCGAACATAGCTTGTTCACGTTCGCAACGGCGGGCGAACATATGTGATGTTCGATCCGCCCCCTATTCGTCATCATTGAGTAAACTTTGACCCTGTATCTCACAGTCTGCAGACACATTACAGCCAATCAGCAGCAGACACTCCCTCCCAGACCCTCCCAGCTCCTGGGCAGCAGCCATTTTAGATTCATTCTGATCCTGCATTGTTAGTGAGAGGAGGGACAGTGTAGCTGCTGCTGATTTTTTAGGGAAATTGATAGCTAGGCTAGTGTATTCATTGTCCACTACAGTCCTGAAGGACTCATCTGAACTCTGCTGTTTGGACAGCACCCCAAAAAGCCCTTTTTATTTTTTTTGCCGGTGTAATTTTGACTGTGAAACATCAGTCTGCTAGTGTAATCTAATTGCAGTTGCCTGCCTGCAGTGCCACCACTCATATCTGTTGTAACAGTAGGTTAAATTAAAAAAACAAACTTTTTTGACACTGAAACATCAGTCTGCTAGTGTAATCTAATAGCAGTTGCCTGCCTGCCAGCGTGTGTGCCAGGCCCACTTGCCAACTAGTGCCACCACTCATATTTGTTGTAACAGTAGTGTAAAAATTAAAAAAAAAACTTTTTTGACTGTGAAACATCAGTCTGCTAGTGTAATCTAATTGCAGTTGCCTGCCAGCGTTTGTGCTAGGCCCACTTGCCAACTAGTGCCACCACTCATATTTGTTGTAACAGTAGTGTAAATATTTAAAAACAAAAACTTTTTTGACTGTGAAACATCAATCTGCTAGTGTAATGGAATTGCAGTTGCCTGCCTGCCTGCCAGCGTGTGTGCCAGGCCCACTTGCCAACTAGTGCCACCACTCATATTTGTTGTAACTGTAGTGTAAATATTTAAAAAAAAAACTTTTTTGACTGTGAAACATCAGTCTGCTAGTGTAATCGAATTGCAGTTACCTGCCTGCCAGCATGTGTACCAGGCCCACTTGCCAACTAGTGCCACCACTCATATTTGTTGTAACACTAGTGTAAATATTTTTTAAAAAATTTTTTTGACTGTGAAACATCAGTCTGCTAGTGTAATCTAATTGCAGTTGCCTGTCTGCCAGCGTGTGTGCCAGGCCCATTTGCCAACTAGTGTCACCACTCATATTTGTTGTAACAGTAGTGTAAATATTTAAAAAAAAACTTTTTTGACTGTGAAACATCAGTCTGCTAGTGTAATCGAATTGCAGTTGCCTGCCAGCGTTTGTGCCAGGCCCACTTGCCAACTAGTGCCACCACTCATATTTGTTGTAACAGTAGTGTAAATATTTTTTAAAAAAAACTTTTTTGACTGTGAAACATCAGTCTGCTAGTGTAATCGAATTGCAGTTGCCTGCCTGCCAGCGTGTGTGCCAGGCCCACTTGCCAACTAGTGCCACCACTCATATTTGTTGTAACACTAGTGTAAATATTTAAAAAAAAACTTTTTTGACTGTGAAACATCAGTCTGCTAGTGTAATCAAATTGCAGTTGCCTGCCTGCCAGCGTGTGTGCCAGGCCCACTTGCCAACTAGTGCCACCACTCATATTTGTTGTGACAGTAGTGTAAATATTAAAAAAAAAAAAAAATTTGACTGTGAAACATCAGTCTGCTAGTTTAATCGAATTGCAGTTGCCTGCCTGCCAGCGTGTGTGCCAGGCCCACTTGCCAACTAGTGCCACCACTCATATTTGTTGTAACAGTAGTGTAAATATTTAAAAAAAAACATTTTTGACTGTGAAACATCAGTCTGCTAGTGTAATCTAATTGCAGTTGCCTGCCTGCCTGCCAGCGTTTGTGCCAGGCCCACTTGCCAACTAGTGCCACCACTCATATTTGTTGTAACAGTAGTGTAAATATTTTTTTAAAAAAAACTTTTTTGACTGTAAAACATCAGTCTGCTAGTGTAATGGAATTGCAGTTGCCTGCCTGCCTGCCAGCGTGTGTGCCAGGCCCACTTGCCAACTAGTGCCACCACTCATATTTGTTGTAACAGTAGTGTAAATATTTAAAAAAAAAAAAACTTTTTTGACTGTGAAACATCAGCCTGCTAGTGTAATATAATTGCAGTTGCCTGCCTGCCAGCGTGTGTGCCAGGCCCACTTGCCAACTAGTGCCACCACTCATATTTGTTGTAACAGTAGTGTAAATATTTTAAAAAAAAAACTTTTTTGACTGTGAAACATCAGTCTGCTAGTGTAATGGAATTGCAGTTGCCAGCGTGTGTGCCAGGCCCACTTGCCAACTAGTGCCATCACTCATATTTGTTGCAACAGTAGTGTAAATATTTAAAAAAAAACTTTTTTGACTGTGAAACATCAGTCTGCTAGTGTAATCTAATTGCAGTTGCCTGCCTGCCTGCCAGTGTGTGTGCCAGGCCTACTTGCCAACTAGTGCCACCACTCATATCTGTTGTAACAGTAGTGTAAATATTTAAAAAATAAACTTTTTTGACGGTGAAACATCAGTCTGCTTTTTTGTGTCAGGCTCACAGCGTATACTGTGCCCACTTGCCCAGTGCCACCACTCATATCTTGTTTAATAGTAGTGTAAGTGTATATTTAAAAAAAAATAAACTTTTTGGATTGTGAAACATCAGTCTGTTTTTTTGTGTCAGGCTCACAGCATATACTGTGCCAGCGTATGTACCAGGCCCACTTGCCAACTAGTGCCACCACTCATATTTGTTGTAACAGTAGTGTAAATATTTAAAAAAAAACTTTTTTGACTGTGAAACATCAGCCTGCTAGTGTAATATAATTGCAGTTGCCTGCCTGCCAGCGTGTGTGCCAGGCGCACTTGCCAACTAGTGCCACCACTCATATTTGTTGTAACAGTAGTGTAAATATTTAAAAAAAAAATCTTTTTTGACTGTGAAACATCAGTCTGCTAGTGTAATCGAATTGCAGTTACCTGCCTGCCAGCGTGTGTACCAGGCCCACTTGCCAACTAGTGCCACCACTCATATTTGTTGTAACAGTAGTGTAAATATTTAAAAAAAAACATTTTTGACTGTGAAACATCAGTCTGCTAGTGTAATCTAATTGCAGTTGCCTGCCTGCCAGCGTTTGTGCCAGGCCCACTTGCCAACTAGTGCCACCACTCATATTTGTTGTAACAGTAGTGTAAATATTTTTAAAAAAAAAACTTTTTTGACTGTAAAACATCAGTCTGCTAGTGTAATGGAATTGCAGTTGCCTGCCTGCCAGCGTGTGTGCCAGGCCCACTTGCCAACTAGTGCCACCACTCATATTTGTTGTAACTGTAGTGTAAATATTTTAAAAAAAAACTTTTTTGACTGTGAAACATCAGTCTGCTAGTGTAATCGAATTGCAGTTACCTGCCTGCCAGCGTGTGTACCAGGCCCACTTGCCAACTAGTGCCACCACTCATATTTGTTGTAACAGTAGTGTAAATATTTAAAAAAAAAAAACTTTTTTGACTGTGAAACATCAGCCTGCTAGTGTAATATAATTGCAGTTACCTGCCTGCCAGCGTGTGTGCCAGGCCCACTTGCCAACTAGTGCCACCACTCATATTTGTTGTAACAGTAGTGTAAAAATTTTAAAAAAAAATCTTTTTTGACTGTGTAACATCAGTCTGCTAGTGTAATCTAATAGTAGTTGCCTGCCTGCCAGCGTGTGTGCCAGGCCCACTTGCCAACTAGTGCCACCACTCATATTTGTTGTAACAGTAGTGTAAATATTTTAAAAAAAACTTTTTTGACTGTGAAACATCAGTCTGTTAGTGTAATCGAATTGCAATTGCCAGCGTGTGTGCCAGGCCCACTTGCCAACTAGTGCCACCACTCATATTTGTTGCAACAGTAGTGTAAATATTTAAAAAAAAACTTTTTTGACTGTGAAACATCAGTCTGCTAGTGTAATCTAATTGCAGTTGCCTGCCAGTGTGTGTGCCAGGCCTACTTGCCAACTAGTGCCACCACTCATATCTGTTGTAACAGTAGTGTAAATATTTAAAAAATAAACTTTTTTGACTGTGAAACATCAGTCTGCTTTTTTCTGTCAGGCTCACAGCGTATACTGTGCCCACTTGCCCAGTGCCACCACTCATATCTTGTTTAATAGTAGTGTAAGTGTACATTTAAAAAAAAATAAACTTTTTGGATTGTGAAACATCAGTCTGTTTTTTTGTGTCAGGCTCACAGCATATACTGTGCCAGCGTGTGTACCAGGCCCACTTGCCAACTAGTGCCACTACTCATATTTGTTGTAACAGTAGTGTAAATATTTAAAAAAAAAACTTTTTTGACTGTGAAACATCAGCCTGCTAGTTTTTTTTTTTTTTTTTTTTTTTTCAAAAGCTTTATTGATGTGAATAAACAATTTACACTCAATGAGCAAGTAAGAAGAAACATTTCGGTTACATTCTAGAGTAGAGGTCATACAAATCAATATTCTTCATAACCAAACTATATTTCACATCAAAACCTATTGATTTCGGTCATCAGGATTCTTCCGATGACGAAAATTAAAATGTCCAGTTTTTAATTTTATTCAGTCTTTGAGTATTCTATATTGCAAGCTCAGAATTCAGCAGCGAGTTGCGTTTGATATATTGGTAGTGCAAAAGCATAGGTGGAAGGGAGAGAAGGAGAAAAAGTGGAGTTAGTGAAGAGAAAATGAGAAGAGACTGATGGCGAGAGGAGAGAGAAAGAGAAAAAAAAAAAAAAAAAAAAAAAAAGGGGGGAGGGACAGGGGTTCTAGTGCTGAAGGGGGACTCTAGATTGTTTTGTGCCAGAGGGCCAGTATCAACTCATATGTCTCTAGGTTGTGTGTTTTCAAGTAGTGGAATCTCTCCATGAGGAGAGTGGCCTCAATCTGAGATCGCCACTCCTCGATGGAAGGAGTGATCTGTGTTTTCCATTTTCTGGGAATTAAAAGCTTGGCTCCCGTGATCATTATCAGCAAAAGCGCTAAGTGTGCAGCACTTTGTGTCTTAGGCAGGTTCAGGAATAAGAGTGTTTCTGGTGAGTTAGGGACATTAACATTAAGGATTTCAGACATTTCCTTGAAAACTCCCGGCCAGAAGTTCGCAAGGTTTGGGCAGTACCACCAGATGTGTAGCAATGATCCGTCTGCTCCGCAACTCCTCCAGCAGGTGGAGCTGAGGGCCGGGAACATTTTTTGCAGTCTCGTCGGGGTAAGATACCATCTACTAAGGAGCTTAATGTGGGACTCTTGGATATATGCTGATACCGAGGTCTTTCTAGCTAGGGCAAAGGCCCTAATCCAAGCCGTACTTTCAAGTTCAGAGTTCAAATCCCTATGCCATTGGCTTGTATAGGTGGGGAGTGTGTCCGCCCCAGGGACGAGCAAAATCTTATATATCAACGAGATCAGGTGTTTGAGGGCGTTTGCTGAGTGACAAAGAGCCTCAAAAGGTGTTAGGTCCCTGCCCATGTCTTGTTTGTTTCTATGGGTCTTTATAAAGTGTGTCAGCTGGTTGTAATGTAGCCAAGAACTAAATATATCTGTGTGGATATCCCTCAATCTGTCCCATGGCAATAAGGACCCGCTTTCTGTTATACTTCGCATCGAACCCTCCTTCAAGCTGTATGGTTTAGCCCTGCGGGAGCCCAGTTTATGGAAAGGGAGGTCAGGGTTCTCTATGATTGGTGTGAGGGGGGAATATCTTGTGGATATATGTGATGTAGTGGCCAGAATGTCATCCCATGTTCGGAGAGTCTCTGTCAGTAAGTGGTAACTTCGGATGACCCTAGATCTTTTAGAGGGGGTGGTCCAGGCCAGAGTACCCAAATTGTTTATTTTAAGGATTTTTCTGTCTACCTGTATCCAAGCTTTCTGCTCTATATTATGTGACCACTCGACTATCCTTTGTAAGATAACCGCGGATCTGTATGCTTTTAAGTCGGGGAGGCCTAGCCCCCCCCCTGTCTCTAGGTAGATACATGGTGCGTCTGGGTAGCCGAGGCCTGACCTTGGCCCATACATATTGTTCTATTATTTTTTGGAGCTGGTCCAAGTAACTGGGCGGTAGGGCAATAGGGACCGTCTGAAAGATGTAAAGAATCCTGGGGAGAATGTTCATTTTAATGACTCCTACTCTTCCCAGCCATGAGATAGGGCTGTTGACCCAGGAAGAAAGATCTGCTGCTATGTTATGTTTAAGAGTCCCATAGTTATGCTTGAAAAGGTCAGAGGGGTCTGAGGTGAGGTATATTCCTAGGTATTTTAGCTTTTCTTTGGCGATTTTGATGTTATAATTTTTCTGTAGGGATTGTATGATTGTGGGGCATGTGTTAATATTTAGAAGTTCCGATTTGCCGAGGTTAAGAAGAAAATTGGATACATCACCGTATGCCCTTAACTCTTTGAGAAGCTCAGGGAGAGATGTGTCTGCATTTGTAATGGTGTATAGGACGTCATCGGCATATAAGGCTTGTTTGTATTCAGCGTTATCAATCTGTAATCCAGTAATATTTTGATTCCGTCTAACCCTCTGGGCTAAGGCCTCTATCGACAGGGCAAATAATAGAGGGGATAGGGGGCACCCCTGCCTAGTACCACTACCAATGGGGAAATACTCAGACAGCGTCCCATTCACTCTGATCCTGGCGTTAGGGCTCGAGTAAAGTGCAAAAACTGTGTTTAAGAAAGCGTTTTTAAATCCCATCTTTTCCATGACCCGACGCAGAAAAAGCCAATCGACCCTGTCGAAGGCCTTCTCCGCGTCGGTTGATAATAGAACCATTGTGTCACAGGTTATGTATAAAATTCAGGTAGACATTTCTAGCATATATGTTTTTTATTGCATTTCTAACAAGCAGTTTTGTTCAAATTCAAAGAACATTTCATTGTTAGTTATTTTTCCTTATTATAAAGTAGGTGAAAGGTTTTATTTCCAATAGTTGGCATATACAAACATATACTTCCTCTTTTCCTCCAGCTCATAACCACAAGTTTGCAGGAAGCAGATGTCAAACCACATAAACTTTCCTGCGCACTGCTGATAAACTTTCGTAGACTACTTATCAGCAAGTCTTAAAGATTATGTTATGTTTTTGCCAGACATTTACATTAATCATAGTCATGAGTAAATGATCCGTTATACCTATTAGTAATATATTGTGATTTTGGATAACAGGAAGATGATGGCTAAATATGGTCTTTTGTCGGCTGAGATAAGCATATATAAACCCCCTTATTTCTATACTAGTCACTTCAGCCTTCAGCCTACACCTGATAAACAAAGACTTGTCAAGACTGTTGGATTGGTATGTAAATGATATATTTCTATTGCAAGCATATAATTTAGTAAATACTCTGTATATATAAGGATTTGTAATGAACAACTGATTTATATAATTGTAAATGAGATTTCTAACCATAGTCTTTATATTCTGTAATATTTTGTTTACTGCATAATAAAAATACATTATTATAATATACTTACTCTCTCTCCATCCTTTCTTAAATATTGTACTCACTATTTCTTATGTAAGTTATATAGGAAGTGAGGCCATTCTACTTATATAATATTAGAGTTTGGTGCCCTGATATTAAGAATACAGAATAACCATTCTCTAAGACCCTATAAGGGAGGAAAGGCATATAACCCATTGCAATTGGCACCCCAGATGGGACACGAGAGAGAGTAATTTTTTAATATATACCTAGGTCCTCTTATACTTAAGAGAAGGTACTAAAAATATCATGGCTAATCCTCAATTTCATAGTCTTATGAGGCTTAACGAACTGTTTAGAGAACAGAATGGGAGAGATATTAATCATGCTGAGGTTGTAACCCTTGAGATCCAATATGGTCCATGGGGAGCTGGAGCAAGGTATAGTTTTATATTAGTAACCTTACAGGATGCTGATGGAGAGGTCTTAGATAGACCCACATTTCAATTTAGAGCTGTAGATTTTGATCCTATAATACATAGGATAGTTAATATAACCTATGATGATGCACAATATGTCTTAGGGAGAGCCCCTGATATCCCAAGGAATATTCAGAGACATGGCCCATTTACTAGACCAGAAAGGTGGGGAACCCCAAAATCTTCTCTGTATAGCCCTGTAACAGATGATGAATTGCCAGCTGCTAATGCTAATGCAGTAAATGAAAGAAATAATTTACTTGCAGAAGTAAGAATGCTTAGTCAGGTACTAACACAAGTTCTAGCTAGAGGAACAACAGGAGCTGGAGGAGTACAAACCCCAACACTACAGTCAGTATGTATACCTATGTCTAATATAAAAGCTACAATAGGTCAGATACCGCAAAACACTAAAGCAATAGCTCTTTGGTTAAATGATAGAACACATGCTTTAGATGGAGTTTATCCAACTCCTAATCCAGTGCAGAAAAGAGCACTGATTAATGCTATTTTACCTCCAGGGTTATCTATATCCCTAATAGAAGCCAGAGACTGGAATACAGTCATTAGTACAATGTATGAGAAAACGCATGGCAAAGTAACTCTTGCCTCTTTAGCTGACACCTTAGGAATTGTGAATAGAAGTAGTGGAATTGTTGCTGCTTACTCATTAGGATTGAGATTCACAGAGAATAACCATGATATGGTATGGGGTTGTCTGAAACCTCAGGTTAAGGGTCAGGGTCTGATCTTAGATATAGAGAGACAGATTAGTGCAGTACCACAGGGAGAGAGACCCAATAGAATGCCTGAAATACTAAGACAAACCTATATACTTGTAGGTAAAGACTTGACAGGAGAAGCACTAGGAGCAAGAACTCGTGACAAAGAAACAAAGGGAGACAGAACACCACAGCAGTGGAAGAATAAAAGTAATAAACAAAAGAAACCTCAGAGGGAATATATCCCGAGGGATCGTTATACATCTTCATCCAGGTACCCGCAAGATACAACTTATACTGGTGAATACAAACAGAAAGCCCAAACATACACACCACAATATGGGGGTACAGTAGCACAATATCCTGATGAACCTTCTCGTAGGACATTAAGGCCATTTACCCGTACTCCAGAGAGATATGGATTTGGTAATGGTAGTCTAAAATTTAGAGATAAGGCACAGGTTAAACCCCAAGAAAAGGCAAGTCAGCCTGAGGAACGTGGAGCTACCTCCACTACTCCTGCCACTACTAAAAAGGTAGGAAAGGTAAAGAAATCTCTGGTTTCTGTACCAGAGGAATTGCTTAATGATGAATGACACCATACTAAAAGTAGAATATAAGGGTAAGACTTACACTGGTTACTTAGATACACAAGCAGAAATTTCTTTAGTACAACCTAACATCCTTTCAGAAGAATCCCTAGACAATGTTACAATACACACCTTAGAAGGTGAGGGATCTTATCCCTTATATAATACTGAAGTTAAGATCAATGGCAAAAGAGAACACATAGAATTGGTGGAACGCCCCAAATTAGACTCACATTTTCTCATTGCATATAAGGATGTGGCACATTTTATAACACTTAAGCCAGTTGAAGAACTTGCATTAACTATTCGTATAGATGTAAATGCTTTAATTAAACAGCAACTTGCACAGACAGTTGTTAGTAATGTTAAATCCTTAGAAATATGTTTACAGAAAAATAGTAACATTTTTCAAACATGGGAAAATCAGTCAGGCTATCGTAAAAAGATATGTCACCATATAGCTACAGGTACTGTTGCACCTAAAAAGCAAGCACAGTATAAAATTAATTATGCTGCTATTCCATACATCCAGATTGTAATAGATGACTTGTTAAAACAAGGCATCTTAAAGGAACAGTTCAGTCAGATGAATACAGCTGTCTACCCAGTGCCAAAACCTGATGGTACTTGGCGCATGGTACTAGATTATAGGGAAGTTAATAGAGTGACACCCCCTGTAGCAGCTCAGAATACACATTCTCCATCCATCTTACATGGATTAAACAGAAAAACATATAAAACTACACTAGATTTATCCAATGGTTTCTGGAGTCATCCGATTACTCCCGAAAGTTACTGGATAACCGCATTCACGTGGAAAGGGAAGCAATATGTATGGCAAAGACTCCCGCAAGGATTTGTAAATGCGCCTGCGCTATTTACCGCAGACGTAATTGCGCTCCTTTCAGATTTTCCAGAAGTAGAAGTATATGTAGATGACATTTATTTCTCCCATGAAGATGAACAAGAGCATATAGAAACACTAGATAAAATACTAGTAACTCTTAAAAATGCAGGGTATGTAGTATCCTTGAAGAAATCACAAATTGCTAGACACACAGTTATTTTTCTTGGATTTGAAATCTCAGAAAAAGGAAGGGGATTAACAGAAAACTATAAAGAAAAGGTTTCTTCCCTAAACAGACCCACTAGTCTAACACAATTACGCAGCATCATTGGCTTACTCAATTATGCTATGTTTTTCATACCAGATTTTAATGTATTAATTGCCCCTTTACACTCTGCTGTGTCCAGAGAAATTAAGTCAGAGCAATCAAAGCCACGAAAACCATTTCAGTGGACAACACAAGAGGAGCAAGCACTAAAATTGCTGCTTGAAGCTGTTAATAAAACTGAATATTTAGCGCAGAGAGATATTTTTAAAACACTTACTGCCTATATTAATACTTCCCCAGCGTCTGCTTACATGAGATTGTACAACACAAATGACACTATTCCACTTGTATTGCTGTCATATAAATACACCCCAACAGAAAGAAAATTTACACCCTTGGAGAAGTTACTAACTGCACTTACAATTACTTTATTGAAGTCCAGACACTTAGCTCAGGGTAAAGATATTTACATACATACTTCTGTAGCCTCACTGCATAGTCTACAGAAACAAACCATCCCAGATAAGAAAGCACTAAAAAGTAGATGGTTAAAATGGTTCTCTATCTTAGAAGATCCTCAGATTCATTTTGTTCATGATAAAACATTAACATCTTTAGATGACTTACCAGCTCCAGCACAACCACCTAATTGGAACTCCCAATCACACCCTAATGATTATTACTCATTTTTGTATTATACTGATGGCTCTGCTGTAACCTCTAATAAAGAAAAGGTTAATAAGTCAGCAGGTGCAGGTATAGCTAAATACTCTCCCTCATTAGATCTCCTCCGTACATGGCAAATTCCCATAGGAGATCATTCAGCTCAATATGCTGAAGTGTATGGTTTAGCCTTCGCTATGAAGGAAGCTTTGCTAGATAAAGGCCCAGTTTTAATTATAACTGACTCTGCCTATTTGGCTCGTTCTGCCTCTGAAGATCTTCCTATTTGGAAGTCCAATGGATTTCTTACAACAAAAAGAAAACCATTGCAGCATATTACTAAATGGAAAGCTATTGCTTCTTACCTTAAGATTAAGCCTGATATTGAAATAGTACATGAACCAGCTCATAGAAAGCTTGGTACGTCAGTACACACTACTGGTAATAATATGGCTGACTCTCTTGCACAAAGTGTAAGTCAAAAATATGCAGTTAACGCAGTAAAAACACGCTCAGCTACTGCTGCAGCATCTAACAGTCTTGACACAGAGTTAAATGCTTGCTTGGATAAATCCAGACCTAATCCACCTGGATATCCTAAAAAATATATCTATGTCTTTAAAAATAATCATTGTATTGTCACCATTGGTGATCAAGATTTTATATTACCTCCGGTCTCTGATCGGATAAGTATCACTGAGAAAGCACACTCAAGTATTGGTCATCCTCATTTAGGAAGAGATAAGGTTTTACTAACTTTAAAATCAAAATATTGGTGGCCAAATATGAGGAAAACTGTTACACAAGTGATTGGTAATTGTAAGGTTTGTCTCATGGTTAATAATCCTAATCATCAAACACTCCCTTATATTGTTAAGGAAATCCCTAACAAACCTTTTGACCTTATATACCTTGATCACATTGGTCCATTACCCCCTTCACATGGGTATAAATATGTTTTGGTTTGTGTTGATGCTTGTACTAGGTTCACATGGTTATACCCAGTTAAAAGTGCGACAGCCAGCACCACGATTGCATGTCTCAATCTCTTAGCCAGTATTGGTAAACCCAAAGTCCTACACTCTGATGGCGGCCCCGCTTTTACTGCATCCGACACACAAGAGTGGGCTAAAATATTTGATATTAAATGGGAAATCAGTGCGCCTTCTCATCCCCAAAGTAGTGGGGTTGTTGAAAGAAAAAATGCTGAGATAAAACGTTTGTTAACCAAATTGTTGTCTAATCGCCCAACTCAGTGGTATCCCCTGTTAACTTATGTACAAGTAGGTCTCAACAACATTCCTTCTGTTAATTCTGGTAAAACACCACATGAATTACTTTATGGTATACCCATGAATACTGCTTTTAGTAATGATAACCTTTCTGCACCAGGGAGATTAGAACAATTAACTGTTTTACAGGAACTTCGTGACTCTTTGTCACGACCAGCTTACACACCTATCCTTTTATCAGCCTGGCAACCATCTATCGGCCAGTTTGTCCAGGAGAGGGTACAGACTGCTAAACCTCTTCGTCCCAGATGGAAACCGCCCACAAAGATTACAGCACTTGTTAATCCACGGACTGTTATCATTTTGGACAAACAAGGTAGAGAAAGACTTGTCAGTATTGATAATCTGAAACCTGCTCCACATTTCATTCCAAAAAATGACACATCCACAGACTCTAAACAAAACCAGCAACATTGCTTCTCAGCTTCAGGAGGTGCAGATGGAGCCTCTGAATGAGGAGACACAGAATGATTCTGCAGAAGGCATTTATGAGGATTATGTTGAAATTCCATCATGTTATATACAGGAACGCACATTGCCTTCAACACCTAACACACGATCAACTCCTTATACTTTGCGTATAAAATGTCTACTTCACTTACTACGCTGCAAGTTACAAAGATTTCTTGGCCTCATCCTACTGATCCTGCTAATAGCCACTATTATCCTGACATCCACATGCATTGTGGTATTTCGTTTACAATGGAATCATCTCGCACAGAGACCAGGTGCTGTCCTTGCCTGGAACCAAACAAGTGTAAATAGAGACTTACAACCTACTACCTCTAGAACAAAAAGAGAAGTTAAACACAACTTCCAGCCAGTTGGTATACAGACTAATGGACTGCCGCAAGGTATTTTCTGGAAACCTTATCCCAGACCTATTATTCAAAAACAAAAGGTCTTGGGGATATCGCAAGTAATCCTGCTTGATTCCACACTAATGGCAAAGAATGCTGGCATAGTTACTCCAGTGGGTCGCAAGCTGGTTAAAGACCACATCAATGAACAGATGAGGATGATCCAAGCAACTACATTGGAGTATGATCTGCCTCTACAAGATCATTGGAAGCAAAAGACTTATAGAGAAAAGATGTGTTATGCTGCACTTGCACACTGTTATTATATTGACTTTCAAGGTACTAGACAATGGCCAACCAAAGAGATTAAAGCTGATCATTGTCCACGTCCAGGTGTTACCATAGACAAGATAAGATATAAAGAATACCCAATCTTCTATCTGAATACTGGACAGAATACTCAGAGAGGTTTCATCCCTTTACGAAGAAATGACTCTCGCATAGACTTTTGGGAAGGTGCTGAAGAAGAAGAGTACAGGATACCAGGAGGAAATGAATCCTATAATGGAACTATCTTCTGTACACATTCACTATACTCTGAATGGTGGACACCTAGTATTTATACTGAAGATGGCTATGAGGAATTGCTACAGAAACTACAGAAAGAAGTAGCTGATCCACAGACAGGTCGACTAAGACAAGAAGCCTTACCTACAGAATGGAATGAAAAAGGAAATGGAAAGATGTTTAAAAATCTTAATGCATGGGATACTTGTACAAAGCCAAGGTATGCTGCATTCTCTAATACTTCATATTACAGCCACTCTTGCAAAGAAAAGAACAATCCCTGCAACATAACTTTTGACTCTTTAATAAGAAAAAAGATATGTAATCCTGAAATTCGATCACAGTCTTATAGATGCACTCCCTGCTCATTTTTCTACAACTTGAGTGATAACTATTTCAAATGGCAACCTAAGCAAATAGACCAGGGATTTTTGCACTATTCAGGACTACCAGGATTTTGGTGTGTGACTAAACAATTAATTATTAAAGCTAATTATAAAGTTTACTCCCTGTTCCAGAAATGTCTTACAGATAGTAAGAAATATCCGGTACGTACAGTTATTGAAGGTATTTGCACATTAATGAATGTAAAAATTGCATCTGATGATGTACCTTGTAAATATGCTAATTGTACTGAACACAACATAGCAGATATGCCATATGATGAAGCTATATGGGGTACCAATAATACTTTTAGAAACATTGTTTACACTGTAACTGAAAATGAAATTCCTGATGAATGTCTAGGAGAGGGTACAGGTAATCAAAGAAAATTGTTATCTAATGCTGAAATTCTTATCACTACTGGTCATTTATTAAGTGATGCTGTGTCTATTGTTAGCCATATATCTGATACCAATGATGAAGAACAGAGAAGAGGTGTTCTGATCCTAAGAGATCATATGGTGTCTCTTATATCAGCTGCAATATCTGACTTAACATTACTTAATGATGGGTTAAAAGCTGTAACATTGTTAAATCATTTGACTGCTATTAGACTTACCTTACAAGGAGGTCATATAGATACCACTTTATTAAACATATCTGATATTTCTAGACAATTAGGTTTAACTGACAAACAGTCAGAAATAATGATTTATATTTCAAAATCATTTGTCTATAATATAAAAGAACTAACAAATCAGCAAGTGAAAAGACCTGACAACTGTCAATGGGAATTGTTTATATATTATGAATTAATTATCCCAGGTGATGTATACACTACTAATTGGGAAATTGTTAATTTTGGACACTTAGTAGAATCTCCAGACCACATGGCATTACTCCAAGTTAAACAGCCTTATCAATATATTTCACAAAAATGTAACTCCTGGAAATATATCAGCGTCGACAAGTGTGTTGATTTAGGCTACCTTGTCTGTGATAATATATTTCAACATAAACCTTGTGGAATTAATGGTCAGGGAACTGATTGTCCTATTATTATTACACCGGTAAACCCGCCATATGTTATAATTGAACCTATTGATAATGGCTCTTATGTTGTTATTAGTAGCGAATTTGACTGTAATATACCTACATTACAGGCATCTATAATCACTGTTAATCAAACTACAAACTGTCTAGGTTTTGTTTTAACACCACCACTGTTAAATAGAACTATCTCAAAACACAGACTAGAAATACCAGTCCCACATATCACTCTGCAGATCCCGTATATGACAGCTTTCTTGGCACATTTACAAAATATGCAAGTGATATTAGGTTCCTCCCATCAGATGGTAGATGAAATACTTAAAAGGGTACACACTACTTTACTCAGATTAGATTTGCATGAGGGTGATTTTCCTACTTGGATCAAGACTCTTGGTAAGTCCCTAAGCCCTATAATGCCTACATTTGGTACATTTATATCTAAGCTTGGACAGGGTCTTGCCTCAGTAGGAAGTGGAATTTTTGGTAGCGTTTTTGGGTTCCTAGGATATTTAAAACCTCTTGTAATCTCACTTACTATTATAATAATTATAATTTTATTGCGGAGGTTATTATCTTTTCTTCCTAGACGTCAGAAGTCCCATACAGAAGAATGAATCGCTACATGCTCGCTTGTTATATTTTGAGTGCAATTCCAGAGATTCAACGAGCTATTTTATTAGCCACCTGCACTATTTGCTATGCAATTACTAAAAACTCTGATGAAAAATCATACATGTTTTTTTATCGCTGTAAATCATGTGGTAAATTGTTGCATGATGATAACAATCCTTATGTATTCCGATGTTACACAGGTTTTGTCAGCTTGAGACACCAACTAAGGGTTATACCCTTGTGTACAACCAAGTCTATTCATTTACATAATTGCTATGTCTTGCCTTCCGATAAAAAAGAGATCACGGATCCCTTCACAGGATGTACAAGAGGTGATGTCCAGCCTCCCACAGATGTACCATACATCCATGAAGTATTATCTTCAACAAGTACAGCCCCGACATATGATAATACCCACTTACGAGCCCCACAGTACTACATTAAGCAACTTTATGTATCACCAGCCATTAAAGATGGACGGCTTTTACTCAGTGATTACCCCGAAAGGAACCGTCCTGCCAAGGAGTTTACCCCTATTCTCCAATTTCTGTCAATTAACAAGTTTGGTGAATATTGCTAGTCAGCCTCATTTTGAATTAGCTGATGCTGATAAACAAGTTTTCCGTATGACTGCTTTAATGCCTCCTGAAGGAATGATGTGTATTGTTAGTCATGGAGCTTATAATTGTACAACTCTATACACATGTTGTGGACTGCCTCACTCACATTGTTTTGGTGCTGTATGGCCTGGTACTGTTCTGGACATTTATCGCCCCCAGCCATCTCCAGCTTTCCTTATGGGTGATTTTTTTTCGTATGACTAAATGCCATTCTAATATGTTTTGTGATCATGTATCTGAATGTTATAATTGTCAATGTTTTGGTCCACCTATAACCACCACTGACAGTGCTGAGTTATCTTCCTCACCTACTGGTTCTGTTTCACCTGTTTATGAGAATGTATCCCCATCAACCTCACCATATGCTGTGGCTACCCCTTCTTGGTTGAAATGAAAAGATGAATTATATACAGTTTTATATATCTTTCCTGTCATATTTACTGACATGTTCTTTTCATTCGAAGGAGAGGGTGTCACAGGTTATGTATAAAATTCAGGTAGACATTTCTAGCATATATGTTTTTTATTGCATTTCTAACAAGCAGTTTTGTTCAAATTCAAAGAACATTTCATTGTTAGTTATTTTTCCTTATTATAAAGTAGGTGAAAGGTTTTATTTCCAATAGTTGGCATATACAAACATATACTTCCTCTTTTCCTCCAGCTCATAACCACAAGTTTGCAGGAAGCAGATGTCAAACCACATAAACTTTCCTGCGCACTGCTGATAAACTTTCGTAGACTACTTATCAGCAAGTCTTAAAGATTATGTTATGTTTTTGCCAGACATTTACATTAATCATAGTCATGAGTAAATGATCCGTTATACCTATTAGTAATATATTGTGATTTTGGATAACAGGAAGATGATGGCTAAATATGGTCTTTTGTCGGCTGAGATAAGCATATATAAACCCCCTTATTTCTATACTAGTCACTTCAGCCTTCAGCCTACACCTGATAAACAAAGACTTGTCAAGACTGTTGGATTGGTATGTAAATGATATATTTCTATTGCAAGCATATAATTTAGTAAATACTCTGTATATATAAGGATTTGTAATGAACAACTGATTTATATAATTGTAAATGAGATTTCTAACCATAGTCTTTATATTCTGTAATATTTTGTTTACTGCATAATAAAAATACATTATTATAATATACTTACTCTCTCTCCATCCTTTCTTAAATATTGTACTCACTATTTCTTATGTAAGTTATATAGGAAGTGAGGCCATTCTACTTATATAATATTAGAGTTTGGTGCCCTGATATTAAGAATACAGAATAACCATTCTCTAAGACCCTATAAGGGAGGAAAGGCATATAACCCATTGCAATTGGAGTCTTTGAGACTCTGGCGTGGGAAATTAGTTGAAGAACTTTGGCGGTGTTGTCCCTAGCCTCCCTCCCGGGGACGAAACCTACTTGGTCATTGGAAACAAGTTCTGGAAGATATTTATTTAGGCGATTCGCCAAAATTTTTGCTAACAATTTCATGTCCGTATTGATTAGGGATATGGGTCTAAAGTTTTCAGGGGCTTCTGGTTTTTTGCCGGGCTTAGGGATGACAGTGATGTGTGCTTCCAGGAGAACTTTGGAAAGTTGTGGGCTGTCCCTAAGACTATTAAACAGTTGGAGGAGGGGACTGGAAACCTCGTCCGAGAGTTTTTTATAGTAGGGAATAGTGAAGCCGTCCGGGCCAGGGCTTTTTCCCGACGGGGAGTTTTTGATGGCTTGAATCAGTTCTACCTTTGTGATTGGGGAATCTAAGTATTCCGAGGCCTCAGTGGTTAAGGTTGGTAGCCCTATGTCTTGGAGGTATGTATCTATTTTTGAGGTCCTGCAAGGCTGTAAGGGGTTGCTTCTATGTTGTTCTGGCTCTTCCCTGATATTATATAAGGAGTAATAATATTTGTGGAACGCAGAGGCTATCTGCGAGCTACTATAGTGATGTTGCCCTTCTTTAGTTTTAATCGAATGAATGTATGACTGTAGTTGTCTTTTTTTGATGGTTCTAGCTAAAATTTTTCCAGGTTTGTTCCCCCCCTCATAATAAAACTGCCTCAGGGATAGTGCTTTCTTTTGGCGCATTTCCTCTAGATATTTATTCAGTTCGGCTTTTGTGGAAGTTAGTTTGTTTTTTACATCAGTGTCAGATGGGTCAGATTTGTGTGTGTTTTCTAAGGATTGTATCGTAGTGATCAAGTCAGTGTATTTCGCTCGGTAGCGCTTATTAAGGATGGCCTTGTGTTTCATGAGAAGTCCGCGTATGACGCTCTTATGGGCTTCCCACACTGTCATGAGTGGAGTGAATGGTGAGATGTTTAGTTCAAAATATTCCCTGAGTGCCTTGCATATGTCTTCTAGTATTAAGGGGTCGTCTAGTAGGGTGTCATCTAATTTCCACGTATAATTTGTAATTGGGATATCCGGCCATTGGACCATACAGGTGACCGGGGCGTGATCTGACCAAGTGATATGGCCTATGTCACATTTTTGTGTAAGTGAGAGTCCGTTAGCGTCAGTGTATATGTAGTCTAACCTCGAATAGCTATTATGAGGTATAGAGTAAAAGGAGTAATCTCTTGAGGACGGGTGAAGGGTTCTCCATGTGTCGTGCAATGCAACCTCTCTTAAAATGGAGTTAACCTGTCGTATGGTAGAGGAGGGAGTACAAGTGACTCCCCTTGAGGAGTCTATGGAGGGGTTGGCTACCAGATTGAAGTCCCCCGCCATAAAGGTAATCCCCTTGGAGTGCTCCAAGAGGAGGTTTGTGACTTTTTTTATAAAGCCCCCCTGTGAGAGGCTGGGGGAATACACAGAAGCCAGTGTGATGTAGTGGCCATATAAGGTTCCTATAACCACTATGAATCTACCCTCTGGGTCTTTCTCAACCTGTGTTATGTGAATAGGCACTGACTTGTGAAAAATGATTCCAACCCCTCCTTTTTTGCTCGTCCCCGAGGCAAACACTGCCTTCGAGTACGTTGGGTGATGCCATTTGGGTTCTTTCCCCCTCTGGAAATGAGTTTCCTGAACTAGAATAATTTGACTCTGTAGCTTAGCAAGTTCCTTAAAGGCGATTGAACGCTTTCCAGGGCTATTAAGTCCCTTAGCGTTTATTGTGGTAATATTTATTCCATGATCCTGAAACCTACTGGCCTTAGATTGCCCGGTAGGCATGTTGGATTGTGTGAGGTGGGGGAGGGAGAGAGAAAAAAAAAAAAAAAAAAAAAAAGGAAAAAATTTAGTATTTAGGGATAAGAAAAGAGGGTTAGTCTAGGAGAAGAGAGTAAGAAGAAAAGAAGATGAGTAATGAAATAGATCAAAGCAAACAAATTATGCTGTAAGCGTTAAATGCAATCTACTCTTGCACCAACAGTTATAAAGATGGAGATACAACAAACAATTGTACAATGCGAAAGAAGAAACAAAAGGAATTCTTCAGCTCAACAATTTCAAAAATTCGTAAAACAACAACAATAGGGGAAAAGCCCCTTAACTGACGTTAATTATAGAAAACTTTGTCACCCCAATTACTGCATTGGGGTGAGGTAACATATTGGCACCTGAGAATGTGACTTGACTTTTTGTGAGTTGGGTCTTGTATGGTATTAGGACTTCTAAGCACCCCGGTTACAGTGATAGAGGTAGATAAATGTATGCGGCCCTTCTGTCTAGGTTATATAATTATGTGACAGTTAGCGTATTAAGGTTTTCTCTACATCTCATTTTGTAGACGGCCCTCGAGGAAAGCGGTCCTAGGACTTGCGTTCTAAGCGGCCCGTGTATAGGGCGGCTTTTACTGTAAATGTACCTCCAAGAGGGGGGGCATAGTGTGGCCTAGTGTGCTGTTATTAGGGCGTGATCTTAGTGTCCGTCTTTCAGTTGTAGAAAAGAAAAAAAAAAAGATAAAAAACCTCTGTTCAGATTGTCGTTGCAGTATACAGTAATGTGGGAGGGGGCCATTAACCTAGCTTCTAGTTTTCGCCCCATGGCGTGTACGCCGTAGGGGTTTGCGCGTGTGTTCCTAAACGGGAGCCCCTACCCTTGTTATAACCCGAGAGGGATTTGGGTTGATACTGGGACTGGTAGACTGTCCTTAACCCTCTGTAAGCCAAATTAAACCTTGTAAACATAATGTCAAACAATAAACCAATAAACTGTTAGGCTTTACATATTCATGTATTTCATAACAGAGTTGTTTAGTGGGTGTAAGTGCTGTTTTTCAACATAGTGTCTATGGCTCTTCCAACAATGTCAATGTGGAACTCTCTCTGGGGTGAGAGCTGCTTCCAGGCCCCACTGTTAACAGATTTAGTGTACAGTACTTTACCTATTATTTACATGTCCTCGGCAACTATCCAACGGAGGACTGGGAGGAAGGAGCGCCATCTTCTGCTCCTGCATCTTGTGGTGAAGGATGTTGCAGAGACAAATTATCATAGAACTCTCTTTCATCTGTTCCCGGCCTATATATAACAGTTTTGTTGTTATTATTAGCTATAATTGAGACAGGGAATCCCCAGCGATACTGGATCTTCTGCGCCCTTAGTGTAGATGTTATGTGGTTCAGTTCTCTCCTCTTTTGAAGGGTCACCGGGGACAGGTCCGTAAAGATTTGAATCTCTTCTCCAGCATGGGTTATGGGGTGTTTGCGTCTTGCCTCTTGTATAATTTCCTCTTTATCCTTAAATCTAAGGAATTTGACAATTATGTCCCGTGGCGGGGCTTTACTGGGTGGTTTGGGCCTAAGGGCCCTGTGAGCCCTTTCAAGTGGTATTTCTGGGGCAGATGGGTTGTTCTTGATAATTCTGAAGAGGGCTTGCAGATAGCCTTCGATCCCCTGCTGTGCGACAGTTTCAGAGACTCCGCGGATTCGCAGGTTGTTCCTGCGGCCCCTATTATCGAGGTCCTCGATTTTTTTCGTTGAGATATTGTAGATTTTCAGAGTGTTGTCTCAGTGTAACGGAGTTCTGTTTTATGGAAGCAGATGCCTTACTGAAGGTTGTTTCTACCTTAAGGATTCTCGAGTCAAGCACCGCCATATCTTTTCTAAGGTCTCCAAACAGGGTTTTCATCTCATCCATAATGCCTTTAATGTCCTCTTTAGATGATAAATGTGTAATATCTTCTTTAGTGAGGTATGCTGAGTGAGACATGTCAGTGCTGAGAGAAGGTTCCTGTGACAGCGCCATTTCCTCTCTATTAGCTGATTTATTAGAGTCTATAGGCTTTAAATATTGAGATAGAGGCTTTGTATGTGCAGATCTATCAATCCTGCTTGATTTCTTGTTAGGCATCACCTAATCTTGTTTGAGGAGATTAGTGTATACCCCAGATAAATTAAATAACAGCTCCTGACCTCTGGCAGCGTGTTCATATAATTTAGGAGACTATTAAAATTCTTTATTTAAAGAGTAGTCCTGCAGGCAATGTCCTGTTAGCCCCCTGTTATATCTAGCTGATCACCAATTGTGGGTATTAACTTAATCCTTTCTAGCACCGGATCTTGTAGCAGTGTCACTTATTAGCTGTTGCGCTACTTAGCCCTGCGTGTTAGGTGAGAGGCAATGCCGCGAGGCTTCTGCGTGGGGTCTGAGTCTTATTCCACTAAGTCACTGTGGTGAGGAGCAGAGGGCCTACCTGATGTAATCGGCAAGTGCCGATACCGGAACTTGGGATCCGGGTGCGTTCCCGGTATAAGGTGAGAGCCTTCTAATGTCCTCCAGGTCTGTTGCGCTTATAAGAGCGCTCGGTGCACAAGGGGCCCTTTCGGGTCTGCAGTCTCCTGTGAGTCCTCTGTTTCGGGGTGGGTCTTAGTGCAGGGTCGATGCTTCTGTGTTAAGTGTAGGCCTGAGAGTTGCGGTCCTGAAGTTGATATGCGCCGTGCTTGTGAGGGCAACAGTTACTCCCTGAGCTAGAGATCTGAAGATAGGAGCTTTAACTAGTCCCACTCACTGAGATTTAGATTAAAATTGTGCCATATAGTGCTATTTTGTCAGCTTAGGAAGCAGGAGCCCTTCTAATGTGTGGCCATCTTCCTGCGCGGCCAGACTCCGCCCAGCATCAGCCTGCTAGTTTAATCGAATTGCAGTTACCTGCCTGCCAGCGTGTGTACCAGGCCCACTTGCCAACTAGTGCCACCACTCATATTTGTTGTAACAGTAGTGTAAATATTTAAAAAAAAAATCTTTTTTGACTGTGAAACATCAGTCTGCTAGTGTAATCGAATTGCAGTTACCTGCCTGCCAGCGTGTGTACCAGGCGCACTTGCCAACTAGTGCCACCACTCATATTTGTTGTAACAGTAGTGTAAATATTTTTTAAAAAAATCTTTTTTGACTGTGAAACATCAGTCTGCTAGTGTAATCGAATTGCAGTTACCTGCCTGCCAGCGTGTGTACCAGGCCCACTTGCCAACTAGTGCCACCACTCATATTTGTTGTAACAGTAGTGTAAATATTTAAAAAAAAAAAATCTTTTTTGACTGTGAAACATCAGCCTGCTAGTGTAACATAATTGCAGTTGCCTGCCTGCCAGCGTGTGTGCCAGGCCCACTTGCCAACTAGTGCCACCACTCATATTTGTTGTAACAGTAGTGTAAATATTTAAAAAAAAACTTTTTTGACTGTGAAACATCAGTCTGCTAGTGTAATTGAATTGCAGTTGCCAGCGTGTGTGCCAGGCCCACTTGCCAACTAGTGCCACCACTCATATTTGTTGCAACAGTAGTGTAAATATTTTAAAAAAAACTTTTTTGACTGTGAAACATCAGTCTGCTAGTGTAATCTAATTGCAGTTGCCAGCCTGCCTGCCAGTGTGTGTGCCAGGCCTACTTGCCAACTAGTGCCACCACTCATATCTGTTGTAACAGTAGTGTAAATATTTAAAAAATAAACTTTTTTGACTGTGAAACATCAGTCTGCTTTTTTGTGTCAGGCTCACAGCGTATACTGTGCCCACTTGCCCAGTGCCACCACTCATATCTTGTTTAATAGTAGTGTAAGTGTACATTTAAAAAAAAATAAACTTTTTGGATTGTGAAACATCAGTCTGTTTTTTTGTGTCAGGCTCACAGCATATACTGTGCCAGCGTGTGTACCAGGCCCACTTGCCAACTAGTGCCACTACTCATATTTGTTGTAACAGTAGTGTAAATATTTTTAAAAAAAACTTTTTTGACTGTGAAACATCAGCCTGCTAGTGTAATATAATTGCAGTTGCCTGCCAGCGTGTGTGCCAGGCGCACTTGCCAACTAGTGCCACCACTCATATTTGTTGTAACAGTAGTGTAAATATTTAAAAAAAAATATTTTTTGACTGTGAAACATCAGTCTGCTAGTGTAATCTAATAGCAGTTGCCTGCCAGCGTGTGTGCCAGGCCCACTTGCCAACTAGTGCCACCACTCATATTGGTTGTAACAGTAGTGTAAATATTTAAAAAATAAACTTTTTTGACTGTGAAACATCAGTCTGCTTTTTTGTGTCAGGCTCACAGTAGACATGTGCACGGCTAAAAAATTTGGTTCGTTTTCGGTTCGGATCGATTCTGACTTTTCGAATTTCGTTTCGGATCGAATCGGATTCGGCAAAATTTGAATAAATTCGTTTCGGATTTATTCGGATTCGGCTGAATTCGGTTCTATTCGGTTCCGAAATTCGGTATGTTTTAGTACACTAAGTCACTAACACCCATAAACTACCTATGAACCACTAAACCGAGGCCCCCCCACATCGCAAACCCTATTTCGCAAACCCTATAATAACATTATTTAACCCCTAATCTGCTATCGCCGCAACCTACATTATAGCTATTAACCCCTAATCTGCTGTCCCTAACACCGCCGACCCCTACATTATAGTTATTAACCCCTAATCTGCCCCCCCAACGTCGCCGCAATCTAACTACAAGTATTAACCCCTAATCTGCTGACCTGATATCGCCGCCGCCTACATTATAGCTATTAACCCCTAATCTGCTGTCCCTAACACCGTCAACCCCTACATTATAATTATTAACCCCTAATCTGCCCATCCCAACGTCGCCGCAATCTAACTAAAAGTATTAACCCCTAATCTGCCGACCCGATATCGCCGCCGCCTACATTATAGCTATTAACCCCTAATCTGGTGTCCCTAACACCGCCGACCCCTACATTATAGTTATTAACCCCTAATCTGCCCCCCCCCAACGTCGCCGCAATCTAACTACAAGTATTAACCCCTAATCTGCCGACCCGATATCGCCGCCGCCTACATTATAGCTATTAACCCCTAATCTGGTGTCCCTAACACCGCCGACCCCTACATTATAGTTATTAACCCCTAATCTGCCCCCCCCAACGTCGCCGCAATCTAACTACAAGTATTAACCCCTAATCTGCCGACCCGATATCGCCGCCGCCTACATTATAGCTGATAACCCCTAATCTGGTGTCCCTAACACCGCCGACCCCTACATTATAGTTATTAACCCCTAATCTGCCCCCCCAACGTCACCGCAATCTAACTACAAGTATTAACCCCTAATCTGCCGACCGCAAATCGCCGCCACTATAATAAATGTATTAACCCCTAAACCGCCGCACTCCCGCCTCACAAACACTATAATACATTTTATTAACCCCTAATCTGCCCTCCCTAACATCGCCGCCACCTACCTACAATTATTAACCCCTAATCTCCCGCCCCCAACGTCTCCACTACTATAATAAGGTTATTAACCCCTAAACCTAAGTCTAACCCTAACACTAACACCCCCTAACTTAAATATAATTTAAATAAAACGAAATAAGTTTACTATAGTTAAATAAATGAATCCTATTTAAAACTAAAGACTTACCTGTAAAATAAACCCTAAGATAGCTGCAATATAACTAATAGTTACATTGTAGCTATTTTAGGATTTATTTTTATTTTACAGGCAACTTTGTATTTATTTTAACTAGGTACAATAGTTATTAAATAGTTAATAACTATTTAATAACTACCTAGCTAAAATAATTACAAAATTACCTGTAAAATAAATCCTAACCTAAGTTACAATTAAACCTAACACTACACTATCATTAAATAAATTAACTACAAGTACCTACAATTATCTACAATTAAATAAACTAAAGTACAAAAAAACCCCAATAATTACAAAAAAAACAAACACTAAATTACAAAAAATAAAAAAATATTACAAGAATTTTAAACTAATTACACCTAATCTAAGCCCCCTAATAAAATAACAAAGCCCCCCAAAATAAAAAAAAATGCCCTACCCTATACTAAATTACAAAAGTTAACAGCTCTATTACCTTACCAGCCCTGAACAGGGCCCTTTGCGGGGCATGCCCCAAAGAAAACAGCTCTTTTGCCTGTAAAAAAAAAAACACAATACCCCCCCCACATTACAACCCACCACCCACATACCCCTACTCTAACCCAAACCCCCCTTAAATAAACCTAACACTACCCCCCTGAAGATCTCCCTACCTTGAGTCATGTTCACCCAGCCGGGCCGAAGTCTTCATCCGATGGGGCAGAAGAGGACATCCAGACCGGCAGAAGTCTTCATCCAAGCGGGGCAAGAAGAGGTCTTCCATCCATCATACAAGTACCAAAATACAAACAAACACTAAATTACCAAAAATAATAAAATATTACAATAATTTTAAACTAATTACACCTAATCTAAGCCCCCTACTAGCTATTAATATAGCTACAATATAACTAATAGTTACATTGTAGCTATTTTAGGATTTATATTTATTTTACAGACAACTTTGTATTTATTTTAACTAGGTACAATAGTTATTAAATAGTTAATAACTATTTAATAACTACCTAGCTAAAATAAATACAAATTTACCTGTAAAATAAATCATAACCTAAGTTACAATTACACCTAACACTACACTATCATTAAATTAACTAAATAAATGAATCCGATATAAAACTAAAGACTTACCTGTAAAATAAACCCTAATATAGCTGCAATATAACTAATAGTTACATTGTAGCTATTTTAGCATTTATATTTATTGTACAGGCAACTTTGTATTTATTTTAACTAGGTTCAATAGCTATTAAATAGATATTGACTATTTAATAGCTACCTAGTTAAAATAATTACAAAATTACCTGTAAAATAAATCCTAATCTAAGTTACAATTAAACCTAACACTACACTATCATTAAATAAATTAACTACAAGTACCTACAATTAAATACAATTAAATAAACTAAACTAAAGTACAACCCCCCCCCCCCCCACTAAATTACAAAAAATAAAAAAATATTACAAGAATTTTAAACTAATTACACCTAATCTAAGCCCCCTAATAAAATAACAAAGCCCCCCAAAATAAAAAAATGCCCTACCCTATACTAAATTACAAAAGTTAACAGCTCTATTACCTTACCAGCCCTTAAAAGGGCCTTTGCGGGGGCATGCCCCAAAGAAAACAGCTCTTTTGCCTGTAAAAAAAAAACACAATACCCCCCACATTACAACCCAACACCCACATACCCCTACTCTAACCCAAACCCCCCTTAAATAAACCTAACACTACCCCCCTGAAGATCTCCCTACCTTGAGTCGTGTTCACCAAGCCGGGCCGAAGTCTTCATCCGATGGGGCAGAAGAGGACATCAAGACTGGCAGAAGTCTTCATCCAAGCGGGGCAAGAAGAGGTCTTCCATCCATCAGAAAAGTACAAAAAAACAAACAAACACTAAATTACCAAAAATAATAAAATATTACAATAATTTTAAACTAATTACACCTAATCTAAGCCCCCTACTAGCTATTAATATAGCTACAATATAACTAATAGTTACATTGTAGCTATTTTAGGATTTATATTTATTTTACAGGCAACTTTGTATTTATTTTAACTAGGTACAATAGCTATTAAATAGTTAAGAACTATTTAATAACTACCTAGCTAAAATAAATACAAATTTACCTGTAAAATAAATCCTAACCTAAGTTACAATTACACCTAACACTACACTGTCATTAAATTAACTAAATAAATGAATCCTATATAAAACTAAATACTTACCTGTAAAATAAACCCTCATATAGCTACAATATAACTAATAGTTACATTGTAGCTATTTTAGCATTTATATTTATTTTACAGGCAACTTTGTATTTATTTTAACTAGGTACAATAGCTATTAAATAGATATTTACTGTTTAATAGCTACCTAGTTAAAATAATTACAAAATTACCTGTAAAATAAATCCTAACCTTAGTTACAATTAAACCTAACACTACACTATCATTAAATAAATTAACTACAAGTACCTACAATTAAATACAATGAAATAAACTAAACTAAAGTACAAAAAAACAAACACTAAATTACAAAAAATAAAAAAAATTACAAGAATTTTAAACTAATTACACCTAATCTAAGCCCCCTAATAAAATAACAAAGCCCCCCAAAATAAAAAAATGCCCTACCCTATACTAAATTACAAAAGTAATCAGCTCTATTACCTTACCAGCCCTTAAAAGGGCCTTTTGCGGGGGCATGCCCCATAGAAAACAGCTCTTTTGCCTGTAAAAAAAAACACAATACCCCCCCCCACATTACAACCCACCACCCACATACCCCTACTCTAACCCAAACCCCCCTTAAATAAACCTAACACTACCCCCCTGAAGATCTCCCTACCGTGTCTTCAGCCAGCGGGCCGAAGTCTTCATCCGATCGGGCAGAAGAGGACATCCAGACCGGCAGAAGTCTTCATCCAAGCGGGGCAAGAAGAGGTCTTCCATCCATCAGAAGTCTTGATCCAGGCGGCATCTTCTCTGTTCATCCATCCGGAGCGGAGCGGCAGCATCCTGAAGACATCCCACGCAGAGCATCCTCTTCTTTCTTGATCCGATGACTAAGTGACTGTACCTTTAAGTGACGTCATCCTAGATGGTGTCCCTTGAATTCCGATTGGCTGATAGGATTCTATCAGCCAATCAGAATTAAGGTAGGAAAAATCTGATTGGCTGATTCAATCAGCCAATCAGATTCAAGTTCAATCCGATTGGCTGATCCAATCAGCCAATCAGATTGACCTCGCATTCTATTGGCTGATCGGAACAGCCAATAGAATGTGAGGTCAATCTGATTGGCTGATTGGATCAGCTAATCGGATTGAACTTGAATCTGATTGGCTGATTGAATCAACCAATCAGATTTTTCCTACCTTAATTCCGATTGGCTGATAGAATCCTATCAGCCAATCAGAATTCAAGGGACGCAATCTTGGATGACGTCACTTAAAGGTACAGTCACTTAGTCGTCGGATCAAGAAAGAAGAGGATGCTCTGCGTGGGATGTCTTCAGGATGCTGCCGCTCCGCTCCGGATGGATGAACAGAGAAGATGCCGCCTGGATCAAGACTTCTGATGGATGGAAGACCTCTTCTTGCCCCGCTTGGATGAAGACTTCTGCCGGTCTGGATGTCCTCTTCTGCCCGATCGGATCAAGACTTCGGCCCGCTGGGTGAAGACACGGTAGAGAGATCTTCAGGGGGGTAGTGTTAGGTTTATTTAAGGGGGGTTTGGGTAAGAGTAGGGGTATGTGGGTGGTGGGTTGTAATGTGGGGGGGGGGTATTGTGTTTTTTTTTACAGGCAAAAGAGCTGTTTTCTTTGGGGCATGCCCCCGCAAAAGGCCCTTTTAAGGGCTGGTAAGGTAATAGAGCTGATTACTTTTGTAATTTAGTATAGGGTAGGGCATTTTTTTATTTTGGGGGGCTTTGTTATTTTATTAGGGGGCTTAGATTAGGTGTAATTAGTTTAAAATTCTTGTAATTTTTTTTATTTTTTGTAATTTAGTGTTTGTTATTTTGTACTTTAGTTTAGTTTATTTCATTGTATTTAATTGTAGGTACTTGTAGTTAATTTATTTAATGATAGTGTAGTGTTAGGTTTAATTGTAACTTAGGTTAGGATTTATTTTACAGGTAATTTTGTAATTATTTTAACTAGGTAGCTATTAAACAGTAAATATCTATTTAATAGCTATTGTACCTAGTTAAAATAAATACAAAGTTGCCTGTAAAATAAATATAAATGCTAAAATAGCTACAATGTAACTATTAGTTATATTGTAGCTATATTAGGGTTTATTTTACAGGTAAGTCTTTAGTTTTATATAGGATTCATTTATTTAGTTAATTTAATGACAGTGTAGTGTTAGGTGTAATTGTAACTTAGGTTAGGATTTATTTTACAGGTAAATTTGTATTTATTTTAGCTAGGTAGTTATTAAATAGTTATTAACTATTTAATAGCTATTGTACCTAGTTAAAATAAATACAAAGTTGCCTGTAAAATAAATATAAATCCTAAAATAGCTACAATGTAACTATTAGTTATATTGTAGCTATATTAATAGCTAGTAGGGGGCTTAGATTAGGTGTAATTAGTTTAAAATTATTGTAATATTTTATTATTTTTGGTAATTTAGTGTTTGTTTGTTTTTTTGTACTTTTCTGATGGATGGAAGACCTCTTCTTGCCCCGCTTGGATGAAGACTTCTGCCGGTCTGGATGTCCTCTTCTGCCCCATCGGATGAAGACTTCGGCCCGGCTGGGTGAACACGACTCAAGGTAGGGAGATCTTCAGGGGGGTAGTGTTAGGTTTATTTAAGGGGGGTTTGGGTTAGAGTAGGGGTATGTGGATGTTGGGTTGTAATGTGGGGGGGGGGTATTGTGGTTTTTTTTTTACAGGCAAAAGAGCTGTTTTCTTTGGGGCATGCCCCAGCAAAAGGCCCTTTTAAGGACTGGTAAGGTAATAGAGCTGTTAACTTTTGTAATTTAGTATAGGGTAGGGCATTTTTTTATTTTGGGGGGCTTTGTTATTTTATTAGGGGGCTTAGATTAGGTGTAATTAGTTTAAAATTCTTGTAATATTTTTTTATTTTTTGTAATTTAGTGGGGGGTTTTTTGTACTTTAGTTTATTTAATTGTATTTAATTGTAGGTACTTGTAGTTAATTTATTTAATGATAGTGTAGTGTTAGGTTTAATTGTAACTTAGGTTAGGATTTATTTTACAGGTAATTTTGTAATTATTTTAACTAGGTAGCTATTAAATAGTCAATATCTATTTAATAGCTATTGAACCTAGTTAAAATAAATACAAAGTTGCCTGTACAATAAATATAAATGCTAAAATAGCTACAATGTAACTATTAGTTATATTGCAGCTATATTAGGGTTTATTTTACAGGTAAGTCTTTAGTTTTATATATTATTAAGTTAATTTAATGATAGTGTAGTGTTAGGTGTAATTGTAACTTAGGTTATGATTTATTTTACAGGTAAATTTGTATTTATTTTAGCTAGGTAGTTATTAAATAGTTATTAACTATTTAATAACTATTGTACCTAGTTAAAATAAATACAAAGTTGCCTGTAAAATAAATATAAATCCTAAAATAGCTACAATGTAACTATTAGTTATATTGTAGCTATATTAATAGCTAGTAGGGGGCTTAGATTAGGTGTAATTAGTTTAAAATTATTGTAATATTTTATTATTTTTGGTAATTTAGTGTTTGTTTGTATTTTGGTACTTGTATGATGGATGGAAGACCTCTTCTTGCCCCGCTTGGATGAAGACTTCTGCCGGTCTGGATGTCCTCTTCTGCCCCATCGGATGAAGACTTCGGCCCGGCTGGGTGAACACGACGGTTTTTTGTACTTTAGTTTATTTAATTGTAGATAATTGTAGGTACTTGTAGTTAATTTATTTAATGATAGTGTAGTGTTAGGTTTAATTGTAACTTAGGTTAGGATTTATTTTACAGGTAATTTTGTAATTATTTTAACTAGGTAGCTATTAATTAGTCAATAACTATTTAATAGCTATTGTACCTAGTTAAAATAAATACAAAGTTGCCTGTAAAATAAATATAAATGCTAAAATAGCTACAATGTAACTATTAGTTATATTGCAGCTATATTAGGGTTTATTTTACAGGTAAGTATTTAGTTTTAAATATGATTAATTTATTTAATTAATTAAATGATAGTGTAGTGTTAGGTGTAATTGTAACTTAGGTTAGGATTTATTTTACAGGTAAATTTGTATTTATTTTAGCTAGGTAGTTATTAAATAGTTATTAACTATTTAATAACTATTGTACCTAGTTAAAATAAATACAATGTTGCCTGTAAAATAAAAATAAATCCTAAAATAGCTACAATGTAACTATTAGTTATATTGCAGCTATCTTAGGGTTTATTTTACAGGTAAGTCTTTAGTTTTAAATAGGATTCATTTATTTAACTATAGTAAACTTATTTCGTTTTATTTAAATTATATTTAAGTTAGGGGGTGTTAGTGTTAGGGTTAGACTTAGGTTTAGGGGTTAATAACCTTATTATAGTAGCGGCGACATTGGGGGCGGGAGATTAGGGGTTAATAATTGTAGGTAGGTGGCGGCGATGTTAGGGAGGGCAGATTAGGGGTTAATAAAATGTATTATAGTGTTTGCGAGGCGGGAGTGCGGCGGTTTAGGGGTTAATACATTTATTATAGTGGCGGCGATTTGCGGTCGGCAGATTAGGGGTTAATACTTGTAGTTAGATTGCGGCGACATTGGGGGGGGCAGATTAGGGGTTAATAACTATAATGTAGGGGTCGGCGGTGTTAGGGACAACAGATTAGGGGTTAATAACTATAATGTAGGCGGCGATATCGGGTCGGCAGATTAGGGGTTAAAACTTGTAGTTAGATTGCGGCGACGTTGGGGGGGCAGATTAGGGGTTAATAACTATAATGTAGGGGTCGGCGGTGTTAGGGACACCAGATTAGGGTGAGCTGTGTGCGAAGTGCCGTGTGAGTGACTGGATCCTCCCAGTGGCCGTGCAGAGCGCACGGACTTACGGCCACTGGGAGGATCCAGTCACTCACACGGCACTTCGCACACAGCTCACCGCGTCAGGTTTGTAAGCCGTGAAGACTGGGGGTAAGTACCGAGATAACCTATTCGATAATCCACACAAGATACCATCGTATAAGACTTTGTTTCCCTGGATAGGGGATTAATTGATTCTATATATATAAGTGTACGGCTTCACTTCTTACTTATCAATTGGTTCTTGTGGGCAGTACACAGTGTCGATCTGGGATGGTGCTTGGATCACAGATAAAGATAAATATTACGAGCACCTCATGGATATAATGGTCTAATTATTCAGGACTTACTATATTGGAAGAGTACACATGCATCAATTACATATGGATGTCTACATTTGAAGTACCCACCGTCCCTCTTTAACATTCTGGGATATACTGTATTACTGGTTTTGTTATAAATTAATAACGTCGGATGTGCAAGTTACTATGGAACTTTATTATTCTATCCTACCAATTATACTAGTCCTCATCAATATTAATATTGAACTATGAAATACAAGAACTGTTGTTATTATTACTGAGACTCTTTATTGTATGGACTGTATGAACAGATACATGCTATGATCGCTGTTTATCAATCTATTCACTTTTGGTAATCACATACATTTGAAGGGGAATTCAATTAACTATTCAGCGTTAAGAATCAACTTGCACACCAAGCCTGATGGAGTGAAAATTGCTAAACAGGACTATAGTACATTTATCCAAATGAACTGATTCCCTAGTAATTGTTTGGAATAATCATATGCCTTGTCTTCCCTAATTATGGGTTTACCTCTATGCGAAAATAATCCACTTTAGCTGCTCCAGTTATAGTTATAGCTATTTAATATATTGAGCGGCCTTAGTGATATTAATTATTACATCAGCAATTGTGTAGATTGAAACCGTCTCTGACCATTAAGTAAACAGTGGAGTAAAGGTTAAATCAATAATGGTTTTTTTGGCCTAAATAATATCAACCACTTTTACAGCTTATAGGTCCTTTACTGATCTTATTTCTTAGACAAAAGCTTATCAATGGAATTGGAAGCTTAGTACAGTACTGATTTGTGAGATTGTGCATACTTTAAACATTTAACCAAATAACCCTTTTTTTTAACGAAAGGCTAAGTATGGAGGTTGCAGTCACAAGTGAAGGGAGGGAATTTTTCTCCCTGAAAACCTTTCAGGAACGAGATGATAGTACTCTTGAGTTAGAAGAGGTGTTTTGTATTGATAGGTCCAAATTCACACTGGCAAAACTGTTTGAGGAAATGGAGTTTTTACTTCTCAAAGAGAGTAAGCTAAGATGGGACATAATGACCCTCAACAAATACTATGAGTTGAAAATCATACCTAGGGGATTGAGAGTTAATAAATTCCCCATCTTCCAAACGGAGGATCGGGAATTTATTAACGAATGGAACATAATTCTGTCAGACTGTTTATTACGCTTGATGCTACATTTGGTCAATTTTAAAACTAAATCTCTCAATACAGTTAACCAGCAGATTGAGACTTTGCAGATAGAATTAAATCTTAGGAGAAGTGCAATTGAATACCCCAAGTATGATGGGATCTTACAAAAAACACTCTTTGAAACCAAGGCATTGCTTATTAATAGTAAACACAACAAATACCTAAGAGACCAATCAGATTATGATAATAACAGAGTATTTGTTTGGAATAGGAAGGACAGATCAGAGGGACGCAGGGCATACAATAGGTCACGAGGAAGAGGAAGGGGCAGAGGCTCCTTTAACAACAAGGGGAATAGGGGCACAGATATCTCAAACCAACTAGAGGAAGATCCTGTAAGTAGCAAGGGAAAGAGAGTCCAGTTTTCAGAGAGCGAAGCGGAGTCTTACGACGATAGCTCAGCATCAGGAGGTGAGGACAATGAGATTGGGAATCAGGACATACCATCTGTTGTTGCACAACCGGTGGTAAGGCCTAAAAATTCAAATTTAAACATACCTTCAATCCTAAAGAAACATCAGGGAGGATCTAAATACACTCCAGATGATGTTACTCTCACTGAAGGAGCAGGGAGATTAGACCAAAGTGATAGACAGGACTTGGAACAGGTTTTTCGCCTTCACCCCAAGAAACCGGAGGGAGGGGGGAGAGGCAGAGGGGACCAAGGTGGTCAAGTGAGACAAAACCGCAGGTCAACCAGGCGAGGCAGACAAGGGAGCAAGTACCAATAATTAGTGACATGAGTGTGATCAATCTATCTAATTATGTATTATCAGACATGGAGATAAAGGTTTTGAGTTTAGGCTTAGGATTTGTGCCGTCACAAAAATTCAATTTGTTCAGCACACTGATTGATGCAAATAAGTTGATTAGAGGCTTGACAGTGAAAAAATACTTCCACAATACTGAGGATGGTGAAGCATTTGTGGGGACCACTGAGAGTTTGGTCAATCAGAGTGCTAGAAATGAACTTACTTTCAATGAGAATTGTGATATAGTAGGAATGGAGTCACTATTGTCTGAAGGAGTAATTGATGAGTACAGGGATGCATACCACTTACCCAGGTTTAAGGAAACCTCCAGATTTTACCCCATTCACTACAGGGGCAATATACTTGAGGCTTTCCAGGAGAGAATTGAAAAGGACCTAACATTGCTACACCAAGCCCCCCTTGGTAAACAGCATAATTTAAGTTTCAAGGAGAGAGAAGCCCTAAAAAGGTTACAGACCAATGAGGGTCTGGTCATTAGGGGTGCGGACAAGGGGGGCTCGGTTGTAGTAATGTCAAGGGAGCAATTTGTGACAGAAGAGTTAAGACAGCTTCAGGACACACGCCATTACATGGTCTTAGGGGGTGACCCCACAAGTAGGTTCAAGAGAGAACTTACACAGATTATTGATGATGGCAGTGAGTTGGGTATTCTGGATGGGTCTACCTGTGAATTTCTCCTGGTGGACAACCCCATTGTACCCATTTTTAATCACTTACCAAAGGTCCACAAGTCCCTGGAGGGAGTCACAGGTAGACCCATTGTGAGTGGAATAGGATCACTTCTTGAAAGAATCTCACAATGGGTAGACAGTGTATTGCAGCCATTGGTAGGTGACCTTCCAAGCTTTCTACAGGATACTACCCATGTTTTAAAATTGATGAGGAATTTGAACTGGGAGGATGAGGACATGTGGTTAACCATAGATGTCAGAGCGCTGTATACTTCCATTCAGCACGACAAAGGTCTAATGGCCATTGAATTCTTCCTGCGAAGAGATACATGCTTTTCAGAGGATTTGATACAGTATGTATTGAGGGTCGTGCGATACCTATTAACACACAACTATTTTTCTTTTGGAGGGGTGTTTTATCTCCAGAGGTGCGGGACAGCAATGGGCGCGAAATTCGCGCCCTCGTTCGCCAACCTCTTTATGGGGTGGTGGGAGCTGTCCCGCATCTATGGAGATGAGAACCCCCACAGGGACAACATACAGTTTTTCAAGCGATATATAGATAATCTGCTCCTGGTGTGGCGAGGCACTGATGAAGGTGCAAAGGCCTTTGTGGAATGGCTTAACAACAACGACATTGGTTTGGAGTTTACCTTTGAACTCAATAGAACAAGAATTAATTTCTTAGATCTCACTTTGATTGGAATCCCCAATGTCGGTGTTGAAACTGAAGTTTACAGGAAGCCAATATCGGGTAATACGCTCCCCCATGCCAGGAGCAGTCATCCCAAACAGGTGTTCAGGTCTGTGGCTAAAGGCCAGTTCACCAGACTGAAACGGAATTGCAGTAACAATGATCAATATGAAAAACATGCAGATCTATTGTCTGAACGACTTTCAAAAAGAGGTTACAAACCACATGTAATTAATGGAGTCAGAAAAGAAGTCCTTTGTTCAAACAGGGAGACACTGTTGGAAAAAAGAGAACCAAAGATTAAAAAGAGTGGAGAAATCTTTTTTGTTACTGATTATAGCACACAGTACAATAATATTTGCCAGATAGTGAGAAAACACTTCAAAATGTTGGCGGCTGATGAGGCTTTATCAGACATTGTAGGTAAGGGATGTAGATGCTCTTTTAGAAGAGGGGTCTCGGTGGGAAATATCCTGGCCCCTACACAGCTCAAGGATGTACAAAGAGAGTATACAAGCTCTTGGCTGAGATTTAAAGGAGTCTACAGGTGTAGTAATATCACATGCAAAGCATGTGAACACCTGCTGACAGGCGAAAGCTTTATATGTAGTGCTACTCAAAGACACTACGATCACAGAGAGTGTATGAATTGCAGAAATACATACACAGTCTACCTGGCGAGCTGCGAGGCCTGCGGTTTTCAGTATGTAGGGATGACCACAAGGGAGACCAGAGTGCGCATTAGAGAACATCTCTCCGATATTAAGGCTGGTACCCTAACAACCCCACTCGTCCAGCATTTCAAACTGGTCCATAACAAAAATAATTCCAGTTTTAATAGAGAGTGTAAAGGCTGGCCAAAGGGGGGGGTAGGAAGGCAGCACTCGCACAAAGAGAGATCTTTTGGATATTTCAAATGAGAACAAGACATCCTATTGGATTAAATTCAGCCTATGACCTCATAAATTACTGGTACTAAGAAAGCACAGTAGTAGGCTGGGATAATACACCTTTTATGAAATATTATTCAGAGTCCTTCTACTCAATTGTTTATGGTTCATTCACTCAATATCAGAGCTATTTATGTTCAGGCATAGGTATTTATAGCATAGGTCTATTTTGCCAATATATTTATTTATTTCTAATGTTGACACCTAATGGGTTTGTTTGAAATAGTTTTTCTCTGTACAAATTGAGACATATGAATATGAACTTATATATATAATAACAATAAATTATAAATTGTATGCTTAAAAGTCCAGTATAGGAGTATAGGTGTAATAGAGAACACAATATGCCCATTGTGTATAATAATAATATAAAATTTATTTACACTCTGTTCTATTTAGAATAGGAGGCAAATAGGCAGTAAAAGTTCATAATTAAATTCTTGACATGATTGTAATAACACTTGGCAATATTGTGGATATTATGATAACGTTTACACATATATATATATATATATGTTGATTGTAGACGAGTTATGATTCTGTACATTTCCTTGAATAATAGTTAAGTCCTTAATTAGATTTACAGGTAGACAACATGGTAAGAGTTTATGTGAATAGGTAATACTGAAATTCACAGGACAAGAAAGAGTTAAATAATTAATGCCCATCAGCCAATCCGGTGGTTTTTATTCCTTTATTAGGCCTAACAGTTGTAAGGAATCTTGAGAGCTATGAATACGGTGACAATGCCGAAACGCGTAAGCTTATCATTCAACTGAAGGGCATGTTAGTGCTATTGCTGTTACCAGACCTGTTTTACAGATAAATAAAGATACTTTACTTTAAAAAAACAACAACAAAAAAACTGTTTTACAGATAAATAAAGATACTTTACTTTATTGCTGCGGCTCTGGACTTTTCTTAAATTATGGCTAACAAAGGACACCCAATCTTCTACAGCTTCTGCTCGGAACCTTGACGCACCATCCACCTCCAGCTTAGCTTCGGGCACCTCTCAAGTGACCACTCGCCTGCCTGCCGCCACCACCAACACTAGCACCACAGCCGCTTCACTTGATCTGTCAGAGGAGTTATTGACACATCGGTTTGAAGAAATGAGTGATGCGCAACCATCATTGACAGAGGATGTAGATAACAGTGATATGTCTCAGTCGGGCAGCATTACAGACATGGACGTACAGTGAGATGATGATGATGTTGTACCCACTGCTGCTTCCCTTGTTGATTTGTCAGATACAAGTGAAGCAGTTGATGATGATGCATCTGTGGATGTCACGTGGGTGCCCGCTAGAAGAGAAGAAGAAGAGGGGGAAAGTTCAGATGGGGAGACAGAGAGGAGGAGACGAGTTGGAAGCAGGGGGAGGTCATCGCAAGGAGCTAGTGGCACAGTCAGACAGCATGCATCGGCACCCGGGGTCAGCCAGACAGCACGCCAATCAACGCATGCTGTTGCCACCACCAGAATGCCGTCATCGCAGAGCTCAGCAGTGTGGCATTTTTTTTGTGTGTCTGCCTCTGACAACAGTGATGCCATTTGCAACCTGTGCCAAAAGAAACTGAGTCATGGGAAATCCAACACCCACCTAGGTACAACTGCTTTGCGAAGGCACATGATCTCACATCACAAACGCTGATGGGATGAACACATGAGTAGAAGCAGCACACAAACTCAAAGCCGCCATCCTCCTCCTGGTCCAGCATCTTCAGCCACGTCAACCAGCACTCCTGTCCGCCCTGAACACACAGGTGGATCAGTGGCTCACTCCGCACCAACTGGAGATCGGCAAAGTGGTTTCTGACAATGGAAGTAATTTGGTGGCGGCATTAAAATTGGGCAAGTTGACACATGCATGACACATGTGTGTAATCTGATCATACAACGCTTTGTGCATAAGTACTCAGGCTTACAGGACGTCCTGAAGCAGGCCAGGAAGGTGTGTGGCCATTTGAGGCGTTCTTACATGGCCATGGCGCACTTTTCCGATATCCAGCGGCGAAACAACATGCCAGTGAGGCGCTTGATTTGCGACAGCCCGACACGTTGGAATTCAACACTCCTAATGTTTGACCGCCTGCTCCAACAAGAAAAAGCTGTTAACGAGTATTTGTATGACCGGGGTGCTAGGACAGCCTCTGCGGAGCTGGGAATTTTTTTGCCACGTTACTGGGCGCTCATGCGCAATGCCTTTCGGCTCATGCGTCCTTTTGAGGAGGTGACAAACCTAGTCAGTCACACCAAAGGCACCATCAGCGACATCATACCATTTGTTTTCTTCCTGGAGCATGCCCTGCGAAGAGTGCTGGATCAGGCCGTAGATGTGCATGAAGAGGAAGAGTTGTGGTCACCATCACCACCAGAAACAGCCTTATCAGCATCGCTTGCTGGACCTGCGGCAACGCTGGAAGAGGATTGTGAGGAAGAGGAGTCAGAGGAGGAATGTGGGTTTGAGGAGGAGGAGGAAGACCAACCACAACAGGCATCCCAGGGTGCTCGTTGTCACCTATCTGGTACCAGTGGTGTTGTACGTGGCTGGGGGGAAGAAGATACCTTCAGTGACATCACTGAGGATGAGGAACCGGGACATGAGTAGCTCGGCATCCAACCTTGTGCAAATGGGGTCTTTCATGCTGTCGTGCCTGTTGAGGGACCCTCGTATAAAAAAGCTGAAGGAGAACGACCTGTACTGAGTGTCCACACTACTAGACCCCCGGTATAAGCATAAAGTTCCAGAAATGTTACCGAATTACAACAAGTCGGAAAGGATGCAGCATTTCCAAAATAAATTAAAAAGTCTGCTTTACACAGCATATAAGGGTGATGTGACAGCACAACATGAATCTAACAGGGGAAGAGCTGAAAGTAATCCTTTGAGTCCCACGACCACGCCGGCAAGGACAGGACGCTTTACAGACGTGTTGTTGATGGAGGACATGCAGAGCTTTTTAACTCCTATGCATCGCCACAGCCCTTCCGGGTCCACCCTCAGAGAACGACTCAACCTACAGGTAGCAGACTATCTCGCCATAACTGCAGATTTCAACACTCTGAGGAGTGATGAACCCCTTGACTACTGGGTGTGCAGGCTTGACCTGTGGCCTGAGCTATCCCAATTTGCAATAGAACTTCTGGCCTGCCCCGCTTCAAGTGTCCTGTCAGAAAGGAGGTATTGTCACTGAGAAGAGAAGTCGCCTAGGTCAAAAAAGTCTAGATTACCTCACCTTTATTAAGATGAATGAGGGATGGATCCCGAAGGGATTGACATTGGGCGATACATTTGAGTAAAAAAGGCCTGATGAGATGCCTTGGGCTAAAAATGGTCCACACACTTCTGTATTTTATCTTCAAATGCCGGATGACTTGCGTGTCTTATCCGCCACCAACTAGGGTTCAAGCTGCAATGTTTTAGGGCACTTTCTGCCTGGGAAACAAACATCAATTTTGCTACAGCAGTGACTGCAACAATACCTAATTTTTCAGGCATGTGTACATGCCAAATTTTTCTGGCTTCTGGTGCTGCACTGTGGCTTTAAAAACCAAACAAAAAAAAAGTCACTTAACAGGGATTAAACTGATAGGAATAGTACTACTTAACACACCACTCCTATCTGGTGGCACATTAGATTGCACGCGCAGTGCCCCAAATTTGAAGTAGGAGGACCGACCAAGCATCTTTTTCTATCTCCCGGTTCCTAAAGTCCATGCCATATACACATCCCCTGATAGGGGACATCACAGTGGAAGGTACCCGGCCGAAATTTCTTTGCACAAAAAGCAATCCCCAACCTGTACTCGATTGTGCAAAAGGAAGTAACCTTACCATGTGTCACAGACCGCACGTCTTGTAATTCTCTGTCTGGGAAATTATATATCTATCAAATCTATCTATTTATCTATCAAATATATCTAACTATCAATCGTATTTATCAAATGTATATTGCATCTATTGATCTATGTAATCTATGTTTCTATCTATCAAATCTATCTATCTCGTGGCCGGACGGTTTTGTGACAGCCACTTTTGTTTCGTCCAAATGTCCGTCGGCCAAATGTCCGTCGGCTAAAAGTCCGGCCATGATTGCATGCGCAGTGCCCCAAATTTGAAGTAGGAGGACCGACCAAGCATCTTTTTCCATCTCCCAGTTCCTAAAATCCATGCCATATACATGTCCCCTGGCGCCGCAACTGCCTCTGGGAACCTTACCATGGGTCCCAGACCGCACGTCTTGTAATTCTCTGTCTGGGAAATTATATATCTATCAAATCTATCTATTTATCTATCAAATCTATCTAACTATCAATCGTATTTATCAAATGTATATTGCATCTATTGATCTATGTAATCTATGTATCTATCTATCAAATCTATCTATCTCATGTCCGGACTGTTTTGTGACAGCCACTTGTGTTTCGGCCAAATTTCCGTCGGCCAAATGTCCATCGGCTAAAAGTCCGGCCACGATTGAATGCGCAGTGCCCCAAATTTGAAGTAGGAGGACCGACCATGCATCTTTTTCCATCTCCCGGTTCCTAAAATCCATGCCATATACATCTCCCCCGATAGGGGGAGTAACAGGTATTAAACTGATCAGAATAGTACTACTTAACACACCACTCACATCTGGTGCCACAGTAGATTGCACGCGCACTGCCCCAAATTTGAAGTAGGAGGACCGACCAATCATGTTTTTCCATCTCCCGGTTCCGAAAATCCATGCCATATACACCTCCCCTGGCGCCGCAACTGCCTCTGGGAACCTTACCATGGGTCCCACACCGCACGTCTTTTAATTCTCTGTCTGTGAAATTATATATCTATCAAATCTATCTATTTATCAAATCTATATAACTATCAATCGTATCTATCAAATGTATATTGCATCTATTGATCTATGTAATCTATGTATCTATCTATCAAATCTATCTATCTTGTGACCGGACTGTTTTGTGACAGCCACTGGTGTTTCGGCCAAATGTCCGTCGGACAAATGTCCGTCGGCCAAATGGCCGTCGGCTAAAAGTCCGGCCACGATTGCACGCGCAGTGCCCCAAATTTGAAGTAGGGGGACCGACCAAGCATCTTTTTCCATCTCCCGGTTCCTAAAATCCATGCCATATACACATCCCCTGGCGCCGCAACTGCCTCTGGGAACATTACCATGGGTCGCAGCCCGCACGTCTTGTATTCTCTGTCTGGGAAATTATATATCCATCAAATCTATCTAACTATCAATCGTATCTATCAAATGTATATTGCATCTATTGATCTATGTATCTATCTATCAAATCTATCTATCTCGTGGTTGTACAAATGGACTGTTTGTGGTTGCTTGTGGTGCGTTACACGGGGAGTTTGGTCTGTCACTGTGAAGCAGCGTGACCCTTACCCTACCTGATCGATACAACATACCTGATGTTTTAAAGCATGTTATTCCAAACAATTTAAGAATGTTAGGTGAATTATGCCCTTTATGACTTAAAACCAGACTCTGCATCAACTACGTAATTTTCCGTGGGAGTTTTGCCATGGATCCCCCTCCGGCATGCCACAGTCCAGGTGTTAGTCCCCTTGAAACAACTTTTCCATCACTATTGTGGCCAGAAAGAGTCCCTTTTGGTTTTAAATTTTGCCTGCCTATTGAAGTCAATGGCGGTTCGCCCGGTTCGCCGGTTCGTGAACAGTTGCGGAAGTTCAAGTCTGCCATTCGCGAACCGAAATTTTTAGGTTCACGACATCACTAATGACAGGTAGAAGAATGCTTCTACCTCAGCATCTGCTGTACCGTACATCAGACCAAAACTTTATAAACGCTGCCAATACACATCAATATGTGGAGAACCTAAGAAAGCACCTGCAATATGCCTTTGCATTTGCTCAAAGGAATTTAGAAAGAGCCGCAACTGCCACTAAAACCTATTATGATCTCAAAACGTCCAAAAAGGAAAACGAAATAAATGATAAGGTTTATCTTTATAACTTTGGAAGAGATCAGGTTAGGGAGAAGAAATTTCTTCACTCATGGAAAGGTCCTTTTGTCATTACGGACAAAATATCGCCAGTGGCCTATAAAATACGGATCCCTAAAAATGAAAGTTTCATAGATAAATGGGTCCATATCAATCAATTGCGGGCATGTCATCCCAGGTCCCAACTACAAGTCATAGAGGGAGAATGAAGTGTCATATCCCCAAATGCACTAAAGACATACTGTAGTTTAAAGATGCCTAACTGATAAACATGAAGGCTCAAAAATGACGGACTCTCTGCATGAGAGACTGTCTATAATGCCTACAATCAACATCCTCACCAAATACCATTGACTTTGAGCCAATTTAAATACATGTGTCCTACATCTATTTAAAATTGGAAGGGGGATTTATGTCAAGGTGTATGTAAGGTAAATAAATATATATATATTTTAATCATATATTTCAAGGTTAATAAATATATATATTTAATCAGATATTTGACTGGTCAGTAGAAAATGATTCATTTCATTCAGAAGGGCTGACTTCAATCATGTTTAGTTCTCCCCCACTCAGGATGCAAAAGTTAAAAGGGCATACAAGTGAGAACAATAGAGCATTTGGTTTAATTAAAAATTAACAACAATTTCAGGAAACCATATGTGTGATTGCCTGGGAATGTGAGATAAAAACTATTACCCCTCACAATGTGCCTAAGAGTCTGACTCAGGCGACATATCTTGTGAGAAAGTAACTCTGTGCATTTCAAATGCAAATAAACCATGCTATGTGGGTGGGGCAGTGAAGACCTTAGCCAACAAAGACAAATGCTATGGTGTAAACTTAAAATTACTGAGAGCAGTTTGGGTTGAAGAATTAACATTTACAACCCCTGTGTAACGCAGATAAAAATAAATACATTTTTGCAAAGGGAACAATACTAGTTTCAAGTATGTTTGAAATAATTCAAATAACCCATATATGTATATATATGTTTAACTGAAACACATTATATTAAATAATGAATTGTTGTATTGAATACTAACTACATTAATAATGTTACAAATGGACATATAAATGCTTAAATAATTTCTAACAATTGTTTCCATTTCTTTTGCAGGCATCAATTCATATATGCAGAAATTGTAAAATGGGAAACATGTGTAAATGCATGTATAACAGATATTAAATGCCACTAGTTTCAAAATAATTAGCAGTATTAAATTGCTTTAATATAATAATGTTAAGGGCATACTGTGTTTCATATCAAATTGATCAGAATAAAAAATGTGATATAATACAATACATATAAACATATAACTTAATAATGTAAGGAAATTATGACAGTTATTACCCATTTTAAAGAAATATTTTCTGTTAGAAATGTTCAAATGAATCTGTATGTATTAGCACGCTGCCCCCCGGTGTTGCAATGCAAGAACTACAGCCAGAAGGTTTTTTTTTGGCTGTTTTAAAAATGAAATCTCAAAGGGCCAATCTGAGACAAGGTTTCTGTGTGGGCATAACCAAACCAGATCTCTAATGATTATAAAACAGGAAAGTTAAATGTAAGAGAGGACAGAGTTTTTTGGTGATTGCTTACCCTGGTGACTGAGAACTGGCGAGCATACTTGGGACACAGTCATTCAAGCAAGGAGCTGAAATACTAACCCTGATCTATGCAAAATAACTTTTCCTTCAAATGAGGAGATCTAAGATATTTGGAAAATATTGAATTACAATTTGGTTCAGACTGGTGATGTATGATTTCTAACTTTAAAATTTAAACAAAGGTTATTGATAATATCATAGTCAAATTGTAGTTAAGCAGATTTAAAGAAGCAGTTTGGGGGGGCGGAGCAAGCCAAGCTACTGAGCGGTCGCATGCTAAGAGAGCTCTGCTCAAACATTATCTTTTATCTGTAATAAATATTTAATCTCTTAAGACTTTACCAGTTTATATCTGTGGACCTACAGAACTGCATAAGGGAGATCAGGGAGAAAGAGCAGACCTGAACCAACGAACCCGACTGTTTCTTTATCATCTGCACCTTGCACATGATTTATATGAGGAGCGGCCATCTTACAGAACTTGTGGAGCGCATGGTTGATGCTATTTGTTGTATACTGATTTTCTATTATATGCCCCGAACCTGTAACAGCCAATGTTACCTCCTCGCAGCTCTTTGGGGCTGTTAAAACCAATTCTGGAGAACTCTATTTGTCATAGCCCTGCCATGATGGACACCACAGATCAGTGGGAATGTAGCGCGGTGCTCTCATCAGACCGGCACTATCGAGATCTCAGGCAGTATTTTCAGGTGTTTATAGCTACTCTACAAGCAGAACTGTATGAACCGGAGGAGAATCCCCCTATGCTACCTAACATCTGCGAGGACCTTACTACCCGCATCCCTATCACGCGAGAAGTACAGCGTGACTCAGGAGACAACTCTTCTCAGGGACCCGATGGGACTAACACAAGCCCGCAGAACACCGCTTATCCCGATGAGGACTCATTTCAGGCTCTGGCAGCTTCCATACAGGATCCGAATGTCTGGGCCCCCGCTGGCAAGAAATCACCTGCTCAACCGGACTGCGTGATCGCCACTTCATGTCATCTTAAAGTAGGAACAAACTCCGCGGTGCACGCGGCTACCTTACTGACCTACTCCGCATACTTCACCCTCAAAGGTAGACTCTCCCTGCATACACCGAAGGACACTTTGATTATGGGGCTTCCCCTGACACTTACCTCACGCTACCACGCTCTCTGTTGCCTATGGAGAGCCACATCCCAAATGGGTCCTGCTCTTGCTCTTACGGTTCCTAACACAGGGGTTGGCTGAATCACTACATACTCCTGGACTGATCCCCTGGCGTGATAGTGCCTTACATAGGCCTGCATGGATTACATTCTGAAATATTGGATTAGGCTGAGGCCAAGTATTAATAAATGCATCCGGGACTTTACCTGAGTTTATTTATAAAATGTTTAGGTTTGTATTTGCTATGGTTTAATATTGCTCAAAAAGGTCCAAACAATCTTAGTCGCTAATTAAGAGAGTTAGAGTCAGGTGATCAATATGTTATATCCATAAGCCAGCTACTACCTCACTCATCTCATAAAAACCCCCAATGCAGGATTACTGCAATATATACATATATTTTTACTACAGGACACATGGTTTATGTTTAAGTCAATAGGTCTACTTACAATGTTTTTATGTAGATACACAAGTCTGACTATAGATATATAACTTTCCTCCCACAGATCCATGTAGACTAATTACACTTGGTACAAGATAATATTTAATAGGTAGCACTGCCTTAGGGCCCCTATATAGCTACTCCTTAGTGTGTTCTCTGAGGCTGGTCTGACAATATAAGGAAGAAAAATTCACTACTGGATCCCTACCTTGACAAACATGCTGTACTCACTAGTCTATGAAACACTTGTTCTAGAAACTAGGTACCCTATAGTCTCAATAATATACTTCAAAGAATAGTATTGGGATTCAAGCCTATAATAGTTTAACATTAAATGTTCTCTCAATATGTTTATATCTGTTTAGAAGCCTTTTTTGGCTAAGCACAAAGGGATTGTTAAAATGGCTATATCTATTTATACTATTTATGTATGAGATGCATAACTAAGTGCTTGAGCTTAAGTACATAGCAACATAATTCTTTTAAGCCACTCAGGAATTTAAGTTAGATAGGATGATGTATGTCTGGCTTTTAATTTTACGCCTCCAGTATTACTCCCCTACACTTTAAGCAGCTCACTTTACATGTATAGAAGGAATTATTCTGATAGTCAGTAAATTTGCATGATCAACTATACTGAGATATCCCACCGCAGGCTTAACTCCCCATTATAGAGTATATGTCTTCGGCAGTTTCAGTATCATATTGTCTATAGCATAACCTTTCTCTCTTAGACTGCTATGTTTGAATATTAAATGCGTTATATAAGTCTGTTACAAAAGTGCAGCAATTAACAGATCTCTGGTCCACTAGAATCTGTTACTTCAGTTACCTGCAGGGAATGCATTGAAAGCCTTATGATAATGAGACCCCTAATTACTCACACTCTCTATGTGAAAGTTTTTATGTGGATAAAATACTGGTCCTTGCTGAGCCCCTCTCCTCCCTTTCCCGCCGGTACTTGTTGCCTGCGGGTCATACCCATATCCCTTTTACCCACATCGCCTAGAGCTGGCACTTCTCCAGGAGAGGATCTCATGCAGTAGCCTCCTACCCTCTATATATTTGAATTTTCTCCTCTACACATAACTCTACCTGTAAATTTGTAACTGTATAATAAGCCTTCTAATAGCCCTATTTGCATTATTAATTTGGCATTCTAGATAGTTCCGCCCCCCCACTCCCTTTTATTCCCCTCCTTTTCTAACATAAGCGGCTCTTGCCCGCTGAATTCTTTCTTCCCTTTTCTAGACCACCTTGGTCTGAGAATGTCCAAACAAATACTGCCCCACGACTGCCTCAACCCTAGTAGAATAAATGAACATATTAATTTTCTTCACGGTAAGGCGTGGGCCATATCTATTATATATAAAATATAAAAATGAGGTTCCATTATTTTATGTACAAACATATATCCCGTTATCAACATCCATGTGTACAAGGCTAACTCTAGCAATCTCATATGCCTATTATCCGTTGTTAATGTCTACCTTTTCATAAGGGGGTTATGTCTACGGGACACAGATGTAACTTACATGACTATTCTACATGTTTCCCTCTGAAGGCATATAGAATTTATTTCAAGACTCGTTATTTCTTTGGTTTAAAATTATGTTTATGTTATAAGGATGTATTTTCCAGAATTACGCTATTATTGTAACCGGATGAATATGTTGTGAAACTTTACTATAACCTCAATAAAAAATTTAAAAATAAAGAAGCAGTTTGTATTTCAAGTTAGTATTTCATAAGCCTGTGTAGTGTTAAAAGTTTATTTTTGTATGCTAAGGAATTCATTTAAAGCATTTGTCCACTGTAAGAATATATGTACTTTAGTACCCTAATTAGAATTGTATTGCTGGAGATTAGTAGCTGTGATATTTTAGTCTCATTGTGTTAATTTTGAATGAAAGGATATTGTAAATCAGGCTAGCTTTAAAGGTAAACTTTTATGAGCTTGGTAAAAAAAAAAAAAAAAAAAGACTATAGTTTAGTATAGACTGTATAGACTGTCCTATAGACTGTCCTATTGTTTAAATTAGCGCTGTTAGAATTGTATTGCTTGGGTATTTAGCTGTTAAAGATGTTAAAATCTCATTGTACTAACAGGGTGAACTTTTACTGTAAATAAGATAGATTTTTATGAATGTTGCATAACCTATTTGCATGGTTTTAAACGCATATAGTGTCGACTCATATTCTAATTCTCACAAATATTTATGTGTCAACATGTTAATAGTTATTTACTAATAATAAAGAATTCAGATATTTATATTAATTTCGTTGTCTTAGTAGAAGTATACTGATTGTGGGTTCAGTCTAAAGAAAGATTGTTAAATATATTCCCTGCCATATACTCACACATTGTCTGGAGAATATATATGTAATACTATTCTGTGAAATCCTTACGGTTTTGCATTGAGTCCTGCTGGAGACGAGTAATTTGGACTAAACCAAATGAAATCCGCAAGAAGACTCGTCTTGTCAATATGGGTAGAAAAGGGGCTAAAATACCACAAATGGATTGCTAAGTATTAAAGAAAACTTAATTATTTTGGATTTAATTTCTCAGTGGATTTAGTTGTTGTTACTTTATCCCTCCCTCTCTAGTGACTCGTGGTTTTCCACATCTTGGTTATTATATCCCATACGTCACTAGCTCATGGACTCTTGCCACTTACATGAAGGAAAACATAATTTATGTAAGAACTTACCTTATAAATTCATATCTTCCATAGTGGCAAGAGTCCATGAGACCCACCCTATTTTTTGTGGTTATGATTTTTTGTATAAAGCACTTTATTTTTTCCAGTTCCTCTTTTTGTATGATTTTTACTCCTTTTACACCTCACTTCTTGGGTTCACGCTAAACTAAGGTATAAGTGAGGTAGGAGGTGTATTTATAGGCATTTTGAGGTTTGGGAAACTTCTTCCCCTCCTGGTAGGAATGTATATACCATACGTCACAAGCTCATGGACTCTTGCCACTAGGAAAGAAATTAATTTATCAGTTAAGTTCTTACATAAATTATGTTGTTTAACATATAAGGGATAGCTATAAGTGCAAAGTAAGCAATATGAACTAGAATGAACAATAAGAATATGTTGCACCCTGACACAGATGGACATAAGCCATCTGGAATTCCTATCTTATTACGTTTTTCCTCACCACTCACCCCCCCCCCCCCCCACACCAACACGCACACACACACACAGCCCACAATCATGAAACACAGACTTTACAGCACTCACAAGAAAAGCATGAATTAATTAAGTCATCAGCACTAAGAACTTTATTATGCTTTTTGCCCCACACATATCTGTTGAAGATGTCACTCTGTGTACAGTCATTGTATTATTCTGATGCTGTACAAGTTTTTAATAGAATGCATATTTTGTCCCCCCAGCACTTGCAGTTTACATATTCTTGTTTTAAAATGCATGGACCTCATATAAGCAATAACGAGTTAGGTGTCTTCTGTTAACTTTAAAAAAAAAAAAAGATACCATGGCATGTACGTATATAACAAATTTATTCTTTAATGCGTTTTACTTTTAACCCCTTAAAGACCAAGATTTTTCCCAGTTTCCGTGTTTAACCATTTGAGTGCTAATGACGGCTCTGAGCCGTCACAGAGTTTCTCACTCTGGTGCTAATGACGGCTCAGAGCCGTCATGAGCACTCTCCCACCTTGAGGGAGATCTGGGGGCTCCTTACTGCTCCTACCCCGGCGATCGTGCCTGTAGAGTGACAGGCATCGCCGGGGCTTCACGTGATGTGCGGTGACGTCACGCGCAATTACGTGATGACGTCACCGCGCAACTTTATTTATACTTAACAATGTTAAGTATAGGAGGAGGCGGCATGCTGCTTAGAAGCCTGTATCTCAGGCATCTAAGCAGCTACAGACCCCCAAGACCCATTGTTGGAAAGGTTATCGCTTAAAATTTCCAACAGTGTAAGTCTTGGGGGTCTGTAAAAAAAAAAAAAAGTTAAAAAAAAAGTTAAAAAAAATGTTTTCAAAAATTTCAAAAATAAAAAAATTAAATAAAATATTAGCACCCAGGTGGGAAATGGCTTAGCAGCCAAAGGGTTAATAGACACAAGCAATTTTGGCATTTTTGTTTACTATTGGTTTCGCCTTAAAGGGACACTCATGTCAAAATTAAACTTTCAAGATTCAGATAGAGGGGTCGATCCGATAAAAATCGTCGCCCGCAAAAGTCGGCGACGCCAATATTTGCGCGGGTTTGGTATCCTATATACGGCGTAACCTAGAAGTTACGCGCGTATATTTCTGCCGTTGCCCGTAGTTTTTTGGGCCATAGGCAGGTATACCAAACCCGCGCAATTTGGTATCCAATATACAGCGTAAGGACTTACGTGGCGAAAATGGAGAAATCTTACTCCATTTTCACCTTGCCACAAAAAGCAGCCGTAAGAAGCCTTACGCTGACTATTGGAGCCCCGTAACTCCCTAAACTGGCTGCTAAATAAACCTAACACCTAACGCATGCGCAATGTCTATCTCCCTGTCAACCGCGATCTGCTAAATAAAACCTAACACCTTACGCATGCGCAATGTCCATCTCCCTGTGAACCGCGATCTGCTAAATAAAACCTAACACCTAACGCATGCGCAATGTCTATCTCCCTGTCAACCGCGATCCCCCGCCGCAATCCCTAATAAAGTATTTAACCCCTAAACCGCCACCATCTACATAAACTAACCCCCTACTGTGAGCCCCTAAAACCGCCACCATCTAACTGATCTATCCCCTAATGTGAACCCCTAAAACCCCCACCATCTAACTGATCTATCCCCTAATGTGAACCCCTTACACCGCCGACATCTATATTAAAATTATTAACCCCTAATTTAATCTACCTACCCCGTCGCCAGCTATATTATCTATATTAACCCTAAGTATATTATAGTTAATATAGTTATTACATTATATATATTAACTATATTAACCCTAATTATATTAGGGTTAACTTAGTTAATATAGTTACTATAGTATTTATATTAACTATATTAACTCTATCTAACCCTAACACCCCTAACTAAATTCTTATTAAATAAATCTAATTCATATTATAAACTAAAATATTCCTATTTAAATCTAAATACTTACCTATAAAATAAACCCTAAGATAGCTACAATATAATTAATAATTACATTATAGCTATGTTAGGGTTTATATTTATTTTACAGGTAAATTGTTAATTATTTTAACTAGGTATAATAGCTATTAAATAGTTATTAACTATTTAATAGCTACCTAGTTAAAATAATTACCCAATTACCTGTAAAATAAATCCTAACCTAAGTTACAAATACACCTACACTATCAATAAATTAAATAAACTACAAATATCTATCTAAAAATACAATTAAATAAACTAAACTAAATTACAAAAAAACCCCACTAAATTACAAAAAATAAAAAAAAGATTACAAGATTTTTAAGCTAATTACACCTATTCTAAGCCCCCTAATAACATAATAAAGCCCCCCAAAATAAAACAAATTCCCTACCCTATTCTAAATTAAAAAAAGTTCAAAGCTCTTTTACCTTACCAGCCCTTAAAAGGGCCTTTTGTGGGGGCATGCCCCAAAGAAAACTGCTCTTTTGCCTGAAAAAAACCCCACAATACCACCCCCCAACATTACAACCCACCACCCACATACCCCTAATCTAACCCAAACCCCCCTTAAATAAACCTAACACTACCCCCCTGAAGATCTCCCTACCTTGTATTCACCCAGCCGGGCCGAACTCCTCATCCGATCCAGGCGATGTGTTCCAGCAAGCGGCAGTGCAGTCTTCTTCCATCCGGGCGATGTCTTGAAGCAAGCGGCAGAGAGTCTTCTTCCATCGGCGATGTCTTCAAGCAAATCGGCATCTTCAATCTTCTTTCTTCGCTCCTCCGCCGCGGAGCATCCTTCCGGCACGACGACTTCCCGACGAATGAGGTTCCTTTAAATGACGTCATCCAAGATGGCGTCCGTCGAATTCCGATTGGCTGATAGGATTCTATCAGCCAATCGGAATTAAGGTAGAAAAATCTGATTGGCTGATTGAATCAGCCAATCAGATTCAAGTTCAATCCGATTGGCTGATTGTTTCTATCAGCCAATCGGAATTCGACGGACGCCATCTTGGATGACGTCATTTAAAGGAACCTCATTCGTTGGGAAGTCGTCGTGCCGGAAGGATGCTCCGTGGCGGAGGAGCGAAGAAAGAAGATTGAAGATGCCGATTTGCTTGAAGACATCGCCAATGGAAGAAGACTCTCTGCCGCTTGCTTCAAGACATCGCCCGGATGGAAGAAGACTTCACTGCCGCTTGCTGGAACACATCGCCTGGATCGGATGAGGAGTTCGGCCCGGCTGGGTGAATACAAGGTAGGGAGATCTTCAGGGGGGTAGTGTTAGGTTTATTTAAGGGGGGTTTGGGTTAGATTAGGGGTATGTGGGTGGTGGGTTGTAATGTTGGGGGGTGGTATTGTGGGGGGTTTTTGCAGGCAAAAGAGCAGTTTTCTTTGGGGCATGCCCCCACAAAAGGCCCTTTTAAGGGCTGGTAAGGTAAAAGAGCTTTGAACTTTTTTTAATTTAGAATAGGGTAGGGAATTTTTTTATTTTGGGGGGCTTTATTATTTTATTAGGGGGCTTAGAATAGGTGTAATTAGCTTAAAAATCTTGTAATCTTTTTTTTATTTTTTGTAATTTAGTGTTTGTTTTTTTTGTAATTTAGTTTAGTTTATTTAATTGTATTTTTAGATAGATATTTGTAGTTTATTTAATTTATTGATAGTGTAGGTGTATTTGTAACTTAGGTTAGGATTTATTTTACAGGTAATTGGGTAATTATTTTAACTAGGTAGCTATTAAATAGTTAATAACTATTTAATAGCTATTATACCTAGTTAAAATAATTAACAATTTACCTGTAAAATAAATATAAACCCTAACATAGCTACAATGTAATTATTAATTATATTGTAGCTATCTTAGGGTTTATTTTATAGGTAAGTATTTAGATTTAAATAGGAATATTTTAATTAATAATATTAATATTAGATTTATTTTAATAAGAGTTTAGTTAGGGATGTTAGAGTTAGACAGGGTTATTATACTTTATATATATATATATATATAAAATATAATAACGATATTAACTATATTAACCCTAATATAATTAGGGTTAATATAGTTAATATATATAATATAATAACTATATTAACTATATTAACCCTAATATAATTAGGGTTAATATAGTTAATATAGCTGGCAGCGGTGTAGGGGGATTAGATTAGGGGTTAATACATTTATTATAGGTGGCCGCGGTGTAGGGGGATGTAGATTGTAGGCAAAAGAGCAGTTTGTGACAAAGCCCCGCCAAAAGCCCTTTTAAGGGCTGGCAAAAGAGCTGAATTCTTTGGGGCATGCCCCGCAAAAAGCCCTTTTAAAGGCTGGCAAAAGAGCTGTTACTTTGGGGCAATGCCACGCAAAAAGCCCTTTTCAGGGCTATTTGTAGGGTTAGACTTAGTGGTAGGGATAGTTTAGTATTTTAGGGGTTAAATAATTTAATATAGATGGCGGCGGGGTAGGGGGATTAGATTAGGGATTAATCATTTTAAAATAGATAGCGGCGGGGTAGGGGCTCACTTTAGGGGGTTATAGATTTAATATAGCTGGCGGTGGTTTAGGGGTTAATAACTTTATTAGGTAGCGGCGGGCTCCGGGAGCGGCGGTTTAGGGGTTAATACATATTTTATGGTTAGGATAGTGAGGGGGGATAGCGGATAGAGGGTTAGACGTGTCGGGCTATGTTAGGGAGGCGTGTTAGACAGTGCGGGTGATTTAGACTTTAGTCAGGTTTTGTAGGCGCCGGCAGTTTCTAACGTGCCGTAAGTCACTGGCGACGCCAGAAATTTGTACTTGCGCAGATTTCTGGGCATCGCTGGTTTGTGAGACTTACGGCACTTTAGCCTCTGACGGCGCCGTATATGGGATAGCTCAAGTTGCGAGCTGAAACTGCGGGCGACGCGGGTTCCCTCGCTTGCGCCGCAAACTACGATCTATATAGGATCGCGCCCAGAGCATGCAATTTTAAACAACTTTCCAATTTACTTCCATTAACAAAATGTGCACAGACTTTTTATATTTACACTTTTAACGTCACCAGCTACTAATGAGCATGTGCAAGAATTCACAGAATATACGTATATGCATTTCTGATTGGCTGATGGCTGTCACATGATACAGGAAAAGTGGAAAAAGACATAACTGAAATTTTGCCAGGAAAAAATCTACTACTTATTTGAAGTTAAAAATAAGTGTTCTTGCATTATCTTTTTATCGTGTATTTGTTGATTATGCAAATCTTCTTCTGTATTTACTGGTCCTTTAATTGTCCACTCTCTCTTAATTAAACACCATTCTTTTACAGAAAATCAGGCCTTTCTAGTGATACCCTATTTGGGTATATACAATAAAATAAATAACAATTTATTATTGAAAAATGGGAAAAATTACAATATTAGTGTAGCTAAAGAAAAATACCACCAAATAGATTAGTTATGTTGTTCTGATTTTAGAAATACCCCATATGTCTATGTTTCCAAGTAAATTATAGCAAATTTAGGCCAAATACTACAAAGATGGAATTATTGGTTTTAACACTAAATGCTAAAGCTTGGACTGTAAGCTAAATAGAGGTCACTGAATTCAAAACCGTTACACAAAAGTATATATTTATAGAATTTAGACACCCCAGGGTATTTATATAGAGGTATTTTCAGAAAGTACAATTTATGGGTAAAACACATAAACACACACAAAAATGCAATTATAAAAAAATAAACTTTATTAAAACATTAAAAAACACTTTAAAATAAATATAAATAAATTTTACTTGCCTGTGCCACATTCACCTCGCTCTCCTTTTGCCGCATCTACCCCCTCTCCCTGTGTCCCATTTACTTCTCTCTACCTGTACCCCATTTACCCTCCTCTCCTTTTGCCCTTCCTACCCCCTTTCCCTGTGCCCCAACTACCCCCTCCCCTATTGCACTGGCACAACTACTATCTGCCCCATACTCCCTACATGGGTCCAGGCTACCAGCATCTAGTCTTACACCAACACCCAGTATACACCCTCCAGGTACGTAGTGGCACCCACTTACTAAGCAGGATGCTGACAGTGAGTACTGTATGACCTCTTGTATAAGGCTGCCAGGTGTTGTTACTTTTCTGCCGGGCCTGTCACCCACCACTAAAATGGATGCTGACGGTGTGTACCATATGCCAGGTGCACAGTGCTGTTACTAACCCAAATATATCTATACAGCCACTGGGGTTGGGTGTCAGCCACTCACCCATCCTGTAGCACCCACTCACAATGTTTTTATTTTTTTTGGTAGAGTGAGACTGTACTATTACAAGTGGCCTGGGCCCAGAGCTGTGCCAACACAAGTGCTATTCATCCCACATTTCATTGTGTGCTGGGGAACTGGGACCCTTTTTTTTTTTAATTGCAGCATTTTAAGCATAAATTCACTGTGACTGGGTGTCACAGTGATTGCATGCCTAAAATGGAGCCTGGAGCCCTTTGTAGTTAAAGAGACAGTTTACTCAAATAAATTCTCCCCTTGAAATTGATCCCAATTATCCATTTTATCTGCTGGAGTATATTAAATGGTTTACAAGTAGCCTGTTTATCCTTATTTTGGCACCTGAAATAGCTGATTTATCCTGTGGAATCCCAATCTATATTGAAAGTTTCTATACTGGAGTATTGGCTATTTATAAGTCTAATTAAACACAGCCAGCAGAAGAAATTTCATTTCCAGTGGGGTGCAGGATAGTTGAGTAATAAAATGTTAATTTCTTTCCAATGGCATGGAGAGTCCACGACTCCATGCATTCAACTCCTGACCACCAGGTGAAGGCAAATAAAACCCCAGCAAAGCTTCAAGTAACCTCCCACTTCCCACAATCCCCAGTCATTCTTTGCCTGTGTAACATTGTAGGTGATTTGCGAAGAAGATGTCTGAAGAAATCAAGTTGTTAATCCTTTAATGGGTACCTTTCCCTTCAAACAAGGATCGGGGTTATGCTGTGTCCATGTAATTCTCTTTAGTAAGAGTAATGGTGGCTTTTAGCAGTTGGAAGATGGCAAGGTGGTCTTTTCTTACCTTCCAAAATTTTTGTTATCCCTCTATAGAAAACCAGGGTTGGTTACTCTGTTTTTTCTTTATCTACAGGTCTATGTCAGTGAGGATTCTGTCACACCTGTTTGCTGTACCTGACCTACAGCGGGTCCACAGGTAAGTGCTTTTACCTTCTAGTTGTGAAGGATGAAGCACTTAGGAGTTCCTTGTTTATTTATTTTTTTTTAAAAAGGATACTTAGAGAACAAGGTTGATCTTTATGGGACTGAATATCCCTTTTAAAGATTAGGGATTTATTGGGCAGCAGTTCAGAGCACTGTTCTGTCATGTGAATGCTTTTTTAATTTTGGCTATAGGGATTTATTTGCACAAGTTTACCTTTTATTTTATTTGGGTAATATCTCGTTAAGGAGGTTGTTGGCGGTTCTTTTCTTTCATGTAATTAGCAAGAGTCCATGAGCTAGTGACGTATGGGATATACATTCCTACCAGGAGGGGCAAAGTTTCCCAAACCTCAAAATGCCTATAAATACACCCCTCACCACACCCACAAATCAGTTTTACAAACTTTGCCTCCCGTGGAGGTGGTGAAGTAAGTTTGTGCTAGATTCTACGTTGATATGCGCTCCGCAGCAGGTTGGAGCCCGGTTTTCCTCTCAGCGTGCAGTGAATGTCAGAGGGATGTGAAGAGAGTATTGCCTATTTGAATTCAATGATCTCCTTCTATCGGGTTCTATTTCATAGGTTCTCTGTTATCGGTCGTAGAGATTCATCTCTTACCTCCCTTTTCAGATCGACGATATACTCTTATATATACCATTACTTCTACTGATTCTCGTTTCAGTACTGGTTTGGCTTTCTACTACATGTAGATGAGTGTCCTGGGGTAAGTAAGTCTTATTTTTGTGACACTCTAAGCTATGGTTGGGCACTTTTATATAAAGTTCTAAATATTTGTGTTTAAACATTTATTTGCCTTGATTCAGGATGTTCAATATTCCTTATTTCAGACAGTCAGTTTCATTATTTGGGATAATGCATTTGAATAATCAATTTTTTTCTTACCTTAAAATTTGACTTTTTTCCCTGTGGGCTGTTAGGCTCGCGGGGGCTGAAAATGCTTCTTTTTATTGCGTCATTCTTGGCGCGGACTTTTTTGGCGCAAAAAAATTTCTAAGTTATTTCCGGCGTCGTACTTGTCACCGGAAGTTGCGTCATTTTTGACGTTTTTGCGCCAAAAGTGTCGGCGTTACCGGATGTGGCATCATTTTTGGCGCTAAAAGCATTTAGGCGCCAAATAATGTGGGCGTCTTTTTTGGCGCTAAAAAATATGGACGTCATTATTGTCTCCACATTATTTAAGTCTCATTGTTTATTTGTTTCTGGTTGCTAGAAGCTTGTTCACTGGCATTTTTTCCCATTCCTGAAACTGTCATTTAAGGAATTTGATCAATTTTGCTTTATATGTTGTTTTTTCTATTACATATTGCAAGATGTCTCAGATTGACCCTGAATCAGAAGATACTTCTGGAAAATCGCTGCCTGATGTTGGATCTACCAAAGTTAAGTGTATTTGCTGTAAACTTGTGGTATCTGTTCCTCCAGCTGTTGTTTGTAATGAATGTCATGACAAACTTGTTAATGCAGATAATATTTCCTTTAGTAATGTTACATTACCTGTTGCTGTTCCATCAACATCTAATACTCAGAGTGTTCCTGTTAACATAAGAGATTTTGTTTCTAAATCCATTAAGAAGGCTATGTCTGTTATTCCTCCTTCTAGTAAGCGTAAAAGGTATTTTAAAACTTCTCATTTTTCAGATGAATTTTTAAATGAACATCATCATTCTGATTCTGATAATGTTTCCTCTGGTTCAGAGGATTCTGTTTCAGAGGTTGATGCTGATAAATCTTCATATTTATTCAAAATGGAATTTATTCGTTCTTTACTTAAAGAAGTCTTAATTGCATTAGAAATAGAGGAATCTGGTCCTCTTGATACTAAATCTAATCGTTTAAATAAGGTTTTTAAATCTCCTGTAGTTATTCCAGAAGTTTTTCCTGTCCCTGATGCTATTTCTGAAGTAATTTCCAGGGAATGGAATAATTTGGGTAATTCATTTACTCCTTCTAAACGTTTTAAGCAATTATATCCTGTGCCATCTGACAGATTAGAGTTTTGGGATAAAATCCCTAAGGGTTGATGGGGCTATCTCTACTCTTGCTAAACGTACTACTATTCCTACAGCAGATAGTACTTCCTTTTAAGGATCCTTTAGATAGGAAAATGTAATCCTTTCTAAGAAAAGCTTACTTATGTTCAGGTAATCTTCTTACACCTGCTATATCTTTAGCGGATGTTGCTGCAGCTTCAACTTTTTGGTTGGAAGCTTTAGCGCAACAAGTAACAGATCATAATTCTCATAGCATTGTTAATCTTCTTCAACATGCTAATAATTTTATTTGTGATGCCATCTTTGATATCATTAGGGTTGATGTCAGGTATATGTCTCTAGCTATTTTAGCTAGAAGAGCTTTATGGGTTAAAACTTGGAATGCTGATATGTCTTCTAAGTCAACTTTGCTTTCCCTTTCTTTCCAGGGTAATAAATTATTTGGTTCACAGTTGGATTCTATTATTTCAACTGTTACCGGGGGGAAAGGTACTTTTTTACCACAGGATAAAAAATCTAAAGGTAAATTTAGGTCTACTAATCGTTTTCGTTCCTTTCGTCACAATAAGGAACAAAAGCCTGATCCTTCCCTTGCAGGAGCAGTATCAGTTTGGAAACCATCTCCAGTCTGGAATAAATCCAATCCTTTTAGAAAGCCAAAGCCAGCTCCCAAGTCAACATGAAGGTGCGGCCCTCATTCCAGCTCAGCTGGTAGGGGGCAGATTACGATTTTTCAAAGAAATTTGGATCAATTCGATTCACAATCTTTGGATTCAGAACATTGTTTCACAAGGGTACAGAATAGGCTTCAAGATAAGGCCTCCTGCAAGAAGATTTTTTCTTTCCCGTGTCCCAGTAAATCCAGTGAAGGCTCAAGCATTTCTGAAATGTGTTTCAGATCTAGAGCTGGCCTGAGTAATTATGCCAGTTCCAGTTCTGGAACAGGGGCTGGGGTTTTACTCAAATCTTTTCATTGTACCAAAGAAGGAGAATTCCTTCAGACCAGTTCTGGATTTAAAAATATTGAATCATTATGTAAGGATACCAACATTCAAAATGGTAACTATAAGGACTATTCTGCCTTTTGTTCAGCAAGGGCATTATATGTCCACAATAGATTTACAGGATGCATATCTGCATATTCCGATTCATCCAGATCACTATCAGTTTCTGAGATTCTCTTTCCTAGACAAGCATTACCAGTTTGTGGCTCTGCCGTTTGGCCTAGCAACAGCTCCAAGGATTTTTACAAAGGTTCTCGGTGCCCTTCTCTCTGTAATCAGAGAACAGGGTATTGTGGTATTTCCTTATTTGGACGATATCTTGGTACTTGCTCAGTCTTCACATTTAGCAGAATCTCATACGAATCGACTTGTAATGTTTCTTCGAGAACATGGTTGGAGGATCAATTTACCAAAAAGTTCATTGATTCCTCAGACGAGGGTAACCTTTTTAGGTTTCCAGATAGATTCAGTGTCCATGACTCTGTCTCTGACAGACAAGAGACGTCTAAAATTGGTTTCAGCTTGTCGAAACCTTCAGTCTCAATCATTCCCTTCGGTAGCCTTATGCATGGAAATTCTAGGTCTTATGACTGCTGCATCGGACGCGATCCCCTTTGCTCGTTTTCACATGCGACCTCTTCAGCTCTGTATGCTGAACCAGTGGTGCAGGGATTATACAAAGATATCTCAATTAATATCTTTAAAACCGATTGTACGACACTCTCTGACGTGGTGGACAAACCACCATCGTTTAGTTCAGGGGGCTTCTTTTGTTCTTCTGACCTGGACTGTGATTTCAACAGATGCAAGTCTGACAGGTTGGGGAGCTGTTTGGGGGTCTCTGACAGCACAAAGGGTTTGGGAATCTCAGGAGGTGAGATTACCGATCAACATTTTGGAACTCTGTGCAATTTTCAGAGCTCTTCAGTCATGGCCTCTTCTAAAGAGAGAGTCGTTCATTTGTTTTCAGACGGACAATGTCACAACCGTGGCATATGTCAATCATCAAGGAGGGACTCACAGTCCTCTGGCTATGAAAGAAGTATCTTGAATACTGGTATGGGCGGAATCCAGCTCCTGTCTAATTTCTGCGGTTCATATCCCAGGTATAGACAATTGGGAAGCGGATTATCTCAGTCGCCAAACGTTACATCCGGGCGAATGGTCTCTTCACCCAGAGGTATTTCTTCAGATTGTTCGAATGTGGGGACTTCCAGAAATAGATCTGATGGCTTCTCATCTAAACAAGAAGCTTCCCAGGTATCTGTCCAGATCCAGGGATCCTCAGGCAGAGGCAGTGGATGCATTGTCACTTCCTTGGAAGTATCATCCTGCCTATATCTTTCCGCCTCTAGTTCTTCTTCCAAGAGTGATTTCCAAGATTCTAAAGGAGTGCTCGTTTGTTCTGCTGGTGGCTCCAGCATGGCCTCACAGGTTTTGGTATGCGGATCTTGTCCGGATAGCCACTTACCAACCGTGGACTCTTCCGTTAAGACCAGACCTTCTATCGCAAGGTCCTTTTTTCCATCAGGATCTCAAATCCTTAAATTTGAAGGTATGGAGATTGAACGCTTGATTCTCAGTCATAGAGATTTCTCTTACTCTGTGATTAATACTATGTTACAGGCTCGTAAATCTGTATCTAGGAAGATATATTATCGAGTCTGGAAGATTTACATTTCTTGGTGTTTTTCTCATCATTTTTCTTGGCATTCTTTTAGAATTCCTAGAATTTTACAGTTTCTTCAGGATGGTTTGGATAAAGGTTTGTCTGCAAGTTCCTTGAAAGGACAAATCTCTGCTCTTTCTGTTCTTTTTCACAGAAAGATTGCTAGTCTTCCTGATATTCATTGTTTTGTACAAGCTTTGGTTCGTATAAAACCTGTTATTAAGTCAATTTCTCCTCCTTGGAGTTTGAATTTGGTTCTGGGGGCTCTTCAAGCTCCTCCGTTTGAACCTATGCATTCGCTGGACATTAAATTAATTTCTTGGAAAGTTTTGTTTCTTTTGGCCAACTCTTCTGCTAGAAGAGTTTCTGAATTATCTGCTCTTTCTTGTGAGTCTCCTTTTCTGATTTTTCATCAGGATAAGGCGGTGTTGCGAACTTCTTTTAAATTTTTACCTAAGGTTGTGAATTCTTTTTTTTTTTTTTTTTTTTATTTTCTTTTTATTGAAGACATGGAAAAACAATAAGGTTACATGCATATTATCACGAAGCCACGTAAACATAAGATTATATAGGAATGTAAAATTATACATAATCTAGATCTGTAGGAATGGGTATAATACACAGACTTGCCAATAGAAGGTATTTAAGATTTTTAAGGTAAGTCCATTGTAAGCAATAGGTATGGCATACGATTCAAAATATGAAAACAGTTGGTCTTCATGTGTCTTCCTTAATTTTTTTTTTTTTATAACACAACAAACCTGGTAAACAAGAAATATTAACAGGAAGAGCGTCAATTATATGCTTAGAGAACATACTAAGGCATACAGGCATGGTGTAATACATAAAACGTGGTGTCTCCAAACAGTATAACAATTAGCATGTCAAGCAATAGTTACAATGAATGCGCCTCCCGTTTACTAAAATAATATGATATACTATGTATATGCAGTATAATAATTAGGGTGCGGTAGCGCAACAGAACTGTTAAGCAAGAAATATCAACAGGGAGGGCACCATTGATTTGCTTTAAAATATGGTGGGTTATAAGTTTATCGCATGCTTATGTGAATAGTGCATATGATAAGGCAGGTGTTGTAGGTATAACATTGTTATGTGCACAGATATATATATATATATAGTTATTTGTATAATCTTGCATAAGTTATATAAGAAATGAAGCTGGGTATGATGATAAGCTGCAAGATTTTGCTAACAAAAAAGGAAAATAAGTTGCGGCATATACGAGAGAAGCCGCGTATCTAGTCCTCCTACAAGAGGAGGCATATTATGTGGGGTGAGGAGATGGGGGGTGGAGGTGGGAATTTAAGTAAATTAGATGAGCAAACAGATTGCTACATAGCAAGCATTATGTCTATTCGGGGAACTAGGTGGGCTTAGACTAAGGCTTAATTTCGCTCGCTGAGAACCAAAAGTCTAAGCTGACGCTGGTTTCAGGGGTTATGCAACTCTAGTATTAAGCGTAAGGGGAGGAAAATATATAACTAGATGCTAACGCAGGACCAGCCTGTGTCGATAAACAGGGGAACCCATTGTGATATTAATCTACATATAGTAGAGGTATATATATATACTATGGTACCAGCGCTCCTGTATATATGGTCGAATAAATGAGTAGGGAGATCGCATGCGTTTGCCCCGATTATGCAACATTTGTAAATGATATATTGAAAACATGGCTATAGATCCACCATAGAGCACAGTATAAACCTTACCCAGGTGTGATAATTTTCATTTTGGTGTAAAACTATGTCCAAAATAATGCTATGTATCTAAATATTTGTAAGATACAGGCATCCCTCTACCCCGGCCGCTGGCATCAGGATGACATGTAAATCAGCTGCAGACATAGAATTACTATGTAGCAAGGTGTTAAAAATAGATTTAAAACATGGTAGGTGCAAATAAGCAATAAGGGGCTTATATATATAGATTAATGGGCATAAAAAGGCAGACGTTAGTATAAAATATAAGAGTCAAATTATTATTGCTGCAATGCTAGGCTGCTATGAAAATGGGGCTCCAAGGGTGGGTAATAGTATGGCTCTATGTTAGAGAACCAACCATGTGCATGCTAGTCTGAGAGATAATAGGCCATGAAATAAAAGATCCTGCATATATAAGGCAAAGGCCTCTACAAAATATTACCTTTGGAGCACATGGTTATGCTGCTACTATGGGTTTAACAAATATTATCTAGGTTAACTCTGGTATACAGTACACAGGAGGACAGATAGAAAGAGAAAAAAAAAATGAGTTGCACTGTAAATCTTTCAACCTCCATTTGTAAGACTTTTGCTGCACCATAACGGCAATCGAAATTTCAACCAAAAAAGTAAAAATAAAGAGAAGTTATAGTATTGTATATACTCCACATAGGTATAACATTGATAGATTATGGCTAAATATTAGTGAGGCAGTTCCGTATAGCCAGGGCAGGCTGTCCATGTTAAAAGACATGATATATTACATTTCAGGCTGGGTGAGAGGGGTACCGTGATGTGGAATGTCAATGTGAGAGCTCTCTTACCCCACACCAGACCGGGAAGCTGAACAACGTCTCTGTGCCACCAGGCTAGAACTCTGAATTGTGGCCATTAAGCCAGACCAAGTTAGGCAGACCGGAGGCAAAGAAGATTCCAGTAGTAGATTGAGATGTCCCCTCCAGCCTGCGCGGTCCTGCGCTAGAGATGGTAAGGGAGGCTCTGATGCATTGTGGAAAACATGCGAGACAGCGAGGTAATAGTCAGCCTGTTCAAAGTGTGGTAAGTAATACAGAGACCCTGGGGCACAAAAAAGAGCGTGTGAGTTCCTAATCTTTGTAGCGCGATATGCGCTGTGTACCTCTGGGGTCTTATGACTGTTATCATAGATCGTAGGAGAAATCTCTTGCGGCTTGTTCTCCGCTTGGCTGTGTCGTAGGGTCAGTACAAGCGCTGCATGTGCAGACGCACCAACAGAAGGATTAGCCTCTGGGGATGTTGTATGACCAGCCATGGAGGTTTTGTCTACTGCAGTATTCCGGATCAGGTAATCCTCAGCATGCTCACCCTCCACCACTAAGCACTTGCTATGATGGGATAGAGGACGCCGGGGCCCCAAAGCGTCACATCCTTCTGGAGTAGCCATGTGGGTGGATGAGGGAGCTGCATGGTCCGTAGGGGTGTCTTCTGCCCGCTTGGATGCTAAGATGGTTAGATGTTCAAATACACCATAGCACCCATCCAGAAAGGTGTATATATCACTCATGATTTGCTCCGCAGTTTGCATAATTAAAGTAAGCGGATTGCGCTAGGCTTAGGGATAAAGTTGGGCCCAAAATGGCCGATTTCAGTGCCGCCACAATATAAGTGCCCCAAGTCTCAAATTCAATTTTGTGGAGCTCACAGTAGAATCACAAGGTACTCATGGTGATCAGAATTATAGAAGGACCCAGTTTTGAAGCTAGAACAGTCCTTAAAATTACATTGCATACACGTTATGACAGGAGCAGCTGAAATGTGCGACTGACTTGCTTCATAGTTGGCTCCGCCCCCCAAGGTTGTGAATTCTAACAACATTAGTAGAGAAATTGTGGTTCCTTCATTGTGTCCTAATCCTAAGAATTCTAAGGAAAGATCGTTGCATTCTTTGGATGTAGTTAGAGCTTTGAAATATTATGTTGAAGCTACTAAAAAATTCTGAAAGACTTCTAGTCTATTTGTTATCTTTTCCGGTTCTAGGAAACGTCAGAAGGCCTCTGCCATTTATTTGGCATTTTGGTTAAAGTCTTTGATTCATCATGCTTATGTCGAGTCGGGTAAAACTCTGCCTCAAAGGATTACAGCTCATTCTACTAGGTCAGTTTCTACTTCCTGGGCGTTTAGGAATGAAGCTTCGGTTGATCAGATTTGCAAAGCAGCAACTTGGTCTTCTTTGCATACTTTTACTAAATTCTACCATTTTGATGTGTTTTCTTCTTCTGAAGCAGTTTTTGGTAGAAAAGTACTTCAGGCAGCTGTTTCAGTTTGATTCTTCTGCTTATAATTTCAGTTTTTTTCATTATAAGATTTAAACTTTGTTTTGGGTGTGGATTATTTTCCGCGGAATTGGCTGACTTTATTTTATCCCTCCCTCTCTAGTGACTCTTGCGTGGAAGATCCACATCTTGGGTATTCATTATCCCATACGTCACTAGCTCATGGACTCTTGCTAATTACATGAAAGAAAACATAATTTATGTAAGAACTTACCTGATAAATTCATTTCTTTCATATTAGCAAGAGTCCATGTGGCCCACCCTTTTTTGTGGTGGTTATGATTTTTTTGTATAAAGCACAATTATTCCAATTCCTTATTTTTTATGCTTTCACACGTTTTTCTTATCACCCCACTTCTTGGCTATGCGTTAAACTGATTTGTGGGTGTGGTGAGGGGTGTATTTATAGGCATTTTGAGGTTTGGGAAACTTTGCCCCTCCTGGTAGGAATGTATATCCCATACGTCACTAGCTCATGGACTCTTGCTAATATGAAAGAAATGAATTTATCAGGTAAGTTCTTACATAAATTATGTTTTTACCACATCTCACTTTTGAATTGCGATCATGTGGCCGCTCAGTTACTTCCTGAGTGCTGAATGGTTTGTTTCTAGCCGGCTGTTTGGAAGCCGGATTTTCAAGGGGACAGAGCGGATTTTCTGGCATTAGATCATTTTTTTCTGCCTGTCACTTCTCTCTGATGTTTGCAGCTTTCCAGGATCTGCAGTTTGAACAGGATTGTTTTATCTGCTGGTGTGGATTAGATTCCTGGTTACTGGTTGGGTGAGTCTCTCCAGCGTGGCTAGGGTGTAGAGGTTTATCAAAATGAGTTTTATAAAAATAAATAAATGAACATAAAAACAATCAGTAAAACACGCTACGCGTTTCTCAGAGCTCACCACTCTGTTTCCTCAGGCAAGTTCTACTGAAATATGACTGAAGTCTCCTATTTAAACCCAAAAAACTAATTGGGATGTCGGTTACACCCATTACACACCCTTTTAATTAGCTCATGCTAATATTACCATAGCAACTCTGCTGACTACACCTAACATTACTTGAATGGCATATACAGCATGTTTGATACATTTACTACAGAGATCTGATGAAATAATTCAACATTAGTTAAATTCTTAGTACAATGTAACAGAACATCATCCTATAAAAATAAAGAACACTTACATTTATATAGATAAATCTATCAACCAAATACCTATATTTATCACAATATAAAGTGACTGTATTTATTTGTAGTATATATACTCTTCAGATAAAAATAAGTGTATGGCACTTAGCTTGATCTTCTTGTTTTTTGTTTGCAGTGTTAGAACCATCTTGTGTTGCAATATGTGTGAGATATAGCTAATCGATGTATGTAATTTTTCGCTCGACTTTTGTTTCCTTGTGTTGTCTTGTACAATTGACGAGATTTTCTATGTTATTCTAAAGTGATACTCTTTAAATTTGCTACGCTCTCTGCCGGAAGTGGTCATAAGCAGTTTCGGTATAGACCAATGCTAGTGTATAATTGCAGTGTTGTGCGCTCAATGTCCAATGAAATGAAGAGGTGTGTGCCAGTCATCCAATCACTAAATTTCTAGAATAGGCCAATCAGTGTGAATCTGTCATTCTCTGTGTTTGAAATTAGTGCTGATCTTTACCCGTATAGCCTTTAGCTTATGTAGCTGTCACAGGACTAACTGAATATCCGGCTATGTTATTACTGGTATTTATCCCCTGATATTTTATCCCTAAGTTAACTCACTCCACTAGGGCTGTTGCTTCTTCTTGGGCCTTTAAAAATGACGCTTCTATGGAACAGATTTGCAAGGCGGCCACTTGGTATTCATTGCATACTTTTTCCAAATTTTCCCAATTTGATGTTTTTGCCTCAGCTGAGGCTTCCTATGGGAGGAAAGTTCTTCAAGCGGCGGTGCCTTCTGTTTAGGCTTGCCTGTCTTGTGTATCCCTCCCTTCCATTCTGTGGACTCTAGCTTTGGTATTGGTTCCCACTAGTAATTGAAAGGATTTGTGGACTCTCCATGCCATTGGAAAGAAAATACAGGGAGTGCAGAATTATTAGGCAAGTTGTATTTTTGAGGATTAATTTTATTATTGAACAACAACCATGTTCTCAATGAACCCAAAAAACTCATTAATATCAAAGCTGAATAGTTTTGGAAATAGTTTTTAGTTTGCTTTTAGTTATATCTATTTTAGGGGGATATCTGTGTGTGCAGGTGACTATTACTGTGCATAATTATTAGGCAACTTAACAAAAAACAAATATATACCCATTTCAATTATTTATTTTTACCAGTGAAACCAATATAACATCTCAACATTCACAAATATACATTTCTGACATTCAAAAACAAAACAAAAACAAATCAGTGACCAATATAGCCACCTTTCTTTGCAAGGACACTCAAAAGCCTGCCATCCATGGATTCTGCCAGTGTTTTGATCTGTTCACCATCAACATTGCGTGCAGCAGCAACCACAGCCTCCAAGATACTGTTCAGAGAGGTGTACTGTTTTCCCTCTTTGTAAATCTCACATTTGATGATGGACCACAGGTTCTCAATGGGGTTCAGATCAGGTGAACAAGAAAGCCATGTCATTAGATTTTCTTCTTTTATACCCTTTCTTGCCAGCCACGCTGTGGAGTACTTGGACGCGTGTGATGGAGCATTGTACTGCATGAAAATCATGTTTTTCTTGAAGGATGCAGACTTCTTCCTGTACCACTACTTGAAGAAGGTGTCTTCCAGAAACTGGCAGTAGGACTGGGAGTTGAGCTTGACTCCATCCTCAACCCGAAAAAGCCCCACAAGCTTATCTTTGATGATACCAGCCCAAACCAGTACTCCACCTCCACCTTGCTGGCGTCTGAGTTGGACTGGAGCTCTCTGCCCTTTACCAATCCAGCCACGGGCCCATCCATCTGGCCCATCAAGACTCACTCTCATTTCATCAGTCCATAAAACCTTAGAAAAATCAGTCTTGAGATATTTCTTGGCCCAGTCTTGACGTTTCAGCTTGTGTGTCTTGTTCAGTGGTGGTCGTCTTTCAGCCTTTCTTACCTTGGCCATGTCTCTGAGTATTGCACACCTTGTGCTTTTGGGCACTCCAGTGATGTTGCAGCTCTGAAATATGGCCAAACTGGTGGCATGTGGCATCTTGGCAGCTGCACGCTTGACTTTTCTCAGTTCATGGGCAGTTATTTTGCGCCTTGGATTTTCCACACGCTTCTTGCGACCCTGTTGACTATTTTGAATGAAACGCTTGATTGTTCGATGATCATGCTTCAGAAGCTTTGCAATTTTAAGAGTGCTGCATCCCTCTGCAAGATATCTCACTATTTTTTACTTTTCTGAGCCTGTCAAGTCCTTCTTTTGACCCATTTTGCCAAAGGAAAGGAAGTTGCCTAATAATTATGCACACCTGATATAGGGTGTTGATGTCATTAGACCACACCCCTTCTCATTACAGAGATGCACATCACCTAATATGCTTAATTGGTAGTAGGCTTTCGAGCCTATACAGCTTGGAGTAAGACAACATGCATAAAGAGGATGATGTGGTCAAAATACTCATTTGCCTAATAATTCTGCACACAGTGTATAATTAATGCTTACCTGATAAATTATTTTTTTCCACGACCCGCCCTTATTTTAAGACAGCTTTGTGTTATTTTCTAAACCTCAGGCACCTCTATACCCTTTGTGTCTTCTTCTCTTTCCATGATTACTTGGCTGAATGACTGGGGATTGTGGGAAGTGGGAGAATACTTGAAGCTTAGCTGGGGTGTTCTTTGCCTCTACCTGGTGGCCAGGAGTTGTATTCCCACTAGTAATTGAAAAGATTGGTGGACTGTCCATGCCAGGAAAGAAAATAATTTATCAGGTAAGCATAAATTATATTTTTCCATTGTTCTTTAGTTCACAAACAAATATAAGATAAGGAAGCAAGTATATGTGTACTTAAAGTGATAACATAATGAGATCTAATATTACCTGCAAGCTCAACTCATTGTAATAGTTTGTGGTTTAAAGCACAAAACCAACTAATTCAAATACACATATAAACCTAAAAATGCAATTCCTCATACATTTTTAACTCTGCAGCTGGTATAAAAAGTTATTGAAAATACATTAAGGGGAAAATAAAATTACAGTGTACTTTCCCTTTAAGTAGATGAAAACATGTAAAAACGTCTTTATGCAATATTAATTTTTAATAAAGTGTTATATTGTGTATTTACTGTAAATATATCACATTCAAGTTCTTTGCATAACAGAATATGTTCTAAGTATTTTTAAATAGAAATTTCTATAGTTATATGCATGTATCTATATCCTTAATCATGTATGTATGTATATATATATTTGTGCAAAAATACCATCAGATATGTGTAGAAATATGTATTTTCATGTTGAGTTAGCTCACTTGAGAATATGCAATCGTGTTTGCTTGTGAGTAAGGTTTTATCCCCCATTTACTTCTATGGGGGGTTACATTATTGCGTGCGATATTCGAAGTTCGCATTTTGTACGTGCATGAGCGAAAACAGTTTACTTTTAACTTGTAATATGAGCGCTACCTGACGCGTGGAAAAAGCTTACTTTGGCCCTCAACTGGTTAATAAGTCCAGAAATACTAATATTGGATTTTACAGTCTTTAAGTGAGCATCATTGGCCTTGGGAATTGATAATTCCTGAGCAGCTGAAGTTTTTAATATGGATGCATGGGTTACAGAACTTTTAGGATGCAAAAGTAGTCTTTGTTACTTTTCTATACTGTTACCTATTCAAGCGAAAAAGAGGTTATGTATTTATTGTCTGTGAAATAGGATAGTTTTCTGATAATAAGTGGATGACATATCATTTGGGAGCAGGAAATTGTGTTATATCCCAGGAAGGTTCTATCACCGAGATAATTAATAATGGTCATTGTGTTACCAAGGATAATGTTATATTATATACCCCTGGGTCATTTACAATAACTAAACACTCACGGCTAGATTTGGAGTTTGGCGGTAAAAGGGCTGTTAACGCTCCGCGGGTTTTTTTCTGGCCGCACCATAAATTTAACTCTGGTATCGAGAGTTAAAACAAATGCTGCGTTAGGCTCCAAAAAAGGAGCGTAGAGCATTTTTACCGCAAATACAACTCTCGATACCAGAGTTGCTTACGGACGCGGCCGGCCTCAAAAACGTGCTCGTGCACGATTCTCCCATAGGAAACAATGGGGCTGTTTGAGCTGAAAAAAAACCTAACACCTGCAAAAAAGCAGCGTTCAGCTCCTAACGCAGCCCCATTGTTTCCTATGGGGAAACACTTCCTACGTCTGCACCTAACACCCTAACATGTACCCCGAGTCTAAACACCCCTAACCTTACACTTATTAACCCCTAATCTGCCGCCCCCGCTATCGCTGACCCCTGCATTACACTTTTAACCCCTAATCTGCCGCTCCGTAAACCGCCGCCACCTACGTTATCCCTATGTACCCCTAATCTGCTGCCCTAACATCGCCGACCCCTATGTTATATTTATTAACCCCTAATCTGCCCCCCACAACGTCGCCGACACCTGCCTACACTTATTAACCCCTAATCTGCCGACCGGACCTGAGCGCTACTATAATAAAGTTATTAACCCCTAATCCGCCTCACTAACCCTATCATAAATAGTATTAACCCCTAATCTGCCCTCCCTAACATCGCCGACACCTACCTTCAATTATTAACCCCTAATCTGCCGACCGGAGCTCACCGCTATTCTAATAAATGTATTAACCCCTAAAGCTAAGTCTAACCCTAACACTAACACCCCCCTAAGTTAAATATAATTTACATCTAACGAAATAAATTAACTCTTATTAAATAAATGATTCCTATTTAAAGCTAAATACTTACCTGTAAAATAAATCCTAATATAGCTGCAATATAAATTATAATTATATTATAGCTATTTTAGGATTTATATTTATTTTACAGGCAACTTTGTAATTATTTTAACCAGGTACAATAGCTATTTAATAGTTACCTAGTTAAAATAATTACAAATTTACCTGTAAAATAAATCCTAACCTAAGATATAATTAAACCTAACACTACCCTATCAATAAAATAATTAAATAAACTACCTACAATTACCTACAATTAACCTAACACTACACTATCAATAAATTAATTAAACACAATTGCTACAAATAAATACAATTAAATAAACTAGCTAAAGTACAAAAAATAAAAAAGAACTAAGTTACAGAAAATAAAAAAATATTTACAAACATAAGAAAAATATTACAACAATTTTAAACTAATTACACCTACTCTAAGCCCCCTAATAAAATAACAAAGACCCCCAAAATAAAAAATTCCCTACCCTATTCTAAATTTAAAAAGTTACAAGCTCTTTTACCTTACCAGCCCTGAACAGGGCCCTTTGCGGGGCATGCCCCAAGAAGTTCAGCTCTTTTGCCTGTAAAAGAAAACATACAATACCCCCCCCCCCAACATTACAACCCACCACCCACATACCCCTAATCTAACCCAAACCCCCCTTAAATAAACCTAACACTAAGCCCCTGATGATCTTCCTACCTTGTCTTCACCATGCCAGGTTCACCGATCCGTCCTGGCTCCAAGATCTTCATCCAACCCAAGCGGGGGCTAGACATCCACTGAAGAAGTCCAGAAGAGGGTCCAAAGTCTTCCTCCTATCCGGCAAGAAGAGGACATCCGGACCGGCAAACATCTTCTCCAAGCGGCATCTTCTATGTTCTTCCATCCGATGACGACCGGCTCCATCTTGAAGACCTCCAGCGCGGATCCATCCTCTTCTTCCGACGACTAGACGACGAATGACGGTTCCTTTAAGGGACGTCATCCAAGATGGCGTCCCTCGAATTCCGATTGGCTGATAGGATTCTATCAGCCAATCGGAATTAAGGTAGGAATTTTCTGATTGGCTGATGGAATCAGCCAATCAGAATCAAGTTCAATCCGATTGGCTGATCCAATCAGCCAATCAGATTGAGCTCGCATTCTATTGGCTGTTCCGATCAGCCAATACAATGCGAGCTCAATCTGATTGGCTGATTGGATCAGCCAATCGGATTGAACTTGATTCTGATTGGCTGATTCCATCAGCCAATCAGAAAATTCCTACCTTAATTCCGATTGGCTGATAGAATCCTATCAGCCAATCGGAATTCGAGGGACGCCATCTTGGATGACGTCCCTTAAAGGAACCGTCATTCGTCGTCTAGTCGTCGGAAGAAGAGGATGGATCCGCGCTGGAGGTCTTCAAGATGGAGCCGGTCGTCATCGGATGGAAGAACATAGAAGATGCCGCTTGGAGAAGATGTTTGCCGGTCCGGATGTCCTCTTCTTGCCGGATAGGAGGAAGACTTTGGACCCTCTTCTGGACTTCTTCAGTGGATGTCTAGCCCCCGCTTGGGTTGGATGAAGATCTTGGAGCCAGGACGGATCGGTGAACCTGGCATGGTGAAGACAAGGTAGGAAGATCATCAGGGGCTTAGTGTTAGGTTTATTTAAGGGGGGTTTGGGTTAGATTAGGGGTATGTGGGTGGTGGGTTGTAATGTTGGGGGGGGGGGTATTGTATGTTTTCTTTTACAGGCAAAAGAGCTGAACTTCTTGGGGCATGCCCCGCAAAGGGCCCTGTTCAGGGCTGGTAAGGTAAAAGAGCTTGTAACTTTTTAAATTTAGAATAGGGTAGGGAATTTTTTATTTTGGGGGTCTTTGTTATTTTATTAGGGGGCTTAGAGTAGGTGTAATTAGTTTAAAATTGTTGTAATATTTTTCTTATGTTTGTAAATATTTTTTTATTTTCTGTAACTTAGTTCTTTTTTATTTTTTGTACTTTAGATAGTTTATTTAATTGTATTTATTTGTAGGAATTGTATTTAATTAATTTATTGATAGTGTAGTGTTAGGTTAATTGTAGGTAATTGTAGGTAGTTTATTTAATTATTTTATTGATAGGGTAGTGTTAGGTTTAATTATATCTTAGGTTAGGATTTATTTTACAGGTAAATTTGTAATTATTTTAACTAGGTAACTATTAAATAGTTCTTAACTATTTAATAGCTATTGTACCTGGTTAAAATAAATACAAAGTTACCTGTAAAATAAATATTAATCCTAAAATAGCTATAATATAAATGTAATTTATATTGTAGCTATATTAGGATTTATTTTACAGGTAAGTATTTAGCTTTAAATAGGAATCATTTATTTAATAAGAGTTAATTTATTTCGTTAGATAAAAATTATATTTAACTTAGGGGGGTGTTAGTGTTAGGGTTAGACTTAGCTTTAGGGGTTAATACATTTATTAGAATAGCGGTGAGCTCCGGTCGGCAGATTAGGGGTTAATAATTGAAGGTAGGTGTCGGCGATGTTAGGGAGGGCAGATTAGGGGTTAATACTATTTATGATAGGGTTAGTGAGGCGGATTAGGGGTTAATAACTTTATTATAGTAGCGCTCAGGTCCGCTCGGCAGATTAGGGGTTAATAAGTGTAGGTAGGTGTCGGCGACGTTGTGGGGGGCAGATTAGGGGTTAATAAATATAACATAGGGGTCGGCGATGTTAGGGGCAGAAGATTAGGGGTACATAGGGATAACGTAGGTGGCGGCGATTTGCGGTCGGAAGATTAGGGGTTAAAAATTTTAATCGAGTGGCGGCGATGTGGGGGGAGCTCGGTTTAGGGGTACATAGGTAGTTTATGGGTGTTAGTGTACTTTAGGGTACAGTAGTTAAGAGCTTTATAAACCGGCGTTAGCCAGAAAGCTCTTAACTCCTGCTTTTTTCAGGCGGCTGGAATCTTGTCGTTAGAGCTCTAACGCTCACTGCAGAAACGACTCTAAATACCAGCGTTAGAAAGATCCCATTGAAAAGATAGGCTACGCAAATGGCGTAGGGGGATCTGCGGTATGGAAAAGTCGCGGCTGTAAAGTGAGCGTTAGACCCTTTAATCACTGACTCCAAATACCAGCGGGCGGCCAAAACCAGCGTTAGGAGCCTCTAACGCTGGTTTTGACGGCTACCGCCGAACTCTAAATCTAGGCCTCAGAGTGGTGTAGGCAAAATGGAATATGTAATCTTGATGTGAGGCCTATACTTAAGAATCCAAGTTGGATGTTACCAGTTGAAAGAATTTGTTGTTATCAGATGGATTCGACAGCTACTGTGCATGAGAGGAGTTGTTCAGTGATGATAATTATAGCTGCCTTGTATTCAAGCTATCTTGTATTCTAGATGGTCAGGAACACATTTTATATGAACACATTTTATTCCCTTTAGGAATAATGGTTAATTTGAGTATCACAAGGGATTTAGAGCTTAATATAATAGGTCTTAAAGGGACAGTCAACACCAGAATATTTGTTGTTTTAAAAGATAGATAATCCCAGTTTTGCATAACCAACACAGTTATAATTATACACGTTTTACCTCTGTAATTACCTTGTATCTAAAAGTTAAAGTTTAGACAATGAGTGCTTACTCCTCGGTAAATTCACATACATGAGCTCAATGTTATCTATATGAAACACATGAACTAATGCTCCCTAATAGTGAAAACTGTCAAAATGCATTTAGATTAGAGGCGGTCTTCAAGGTCTAAGAAATTAGCATATGAACCTCCTAGGTTTAGCTTTCAACTAAATATACCAAGAGAACAAAGCAAAATTGGTGATTAAAGTAAATTGGAAAGTTGTTCAAAATTACATGCCCTATTTGAATAATGAAAGTTTTTTTTGTATTTAACTCTCCCTTTAAAAATGAATTGGTTGATAGTGTGATGGACACCGGCGACCCCGACTGGGCAGCACCACCAAAAGGGTCCTTCCTGTATCTGGAACTTGTAGCTATAGATCGGAGAGAAGTGATTATAGCAAGAGCCCACCCAAATAACCAGACAAGACCAGTATTCAGGTGAAACACAAACAGACTTTATTGGGGAAAACACACTGCTTACATGCTTATATACACAATCTCATCTTGATAAGAGTCTTATCCATTCCCAAGATTTCCCGCCATTCCCGCCCCTCCAGACAGACTGGTGCCTCTATAGGAGCCCTAGATCCCTAGAAATCCCACAATAGTTAGGTTGCGGTTTTGGGGTGATCCCGTGGCAGTCTGGCAAAGTTATCAAGGTGGTGGTGTCCAGAACCCCTGGTTTCCGAATAGGCTCCCCCTTGGCAATCACCCCAATCCTTTTCCATCCAAGGCAAACAAATCCCCAAAAAAGCGGAGCTCTGGGGCAAAGGGCCTCTTGAGCGACCTAGGCTAAAGTTCAGCGGGATTCCCAGGTAGCTCGGCCGGCGAGTAGTTCCATAAACCCGGCCAGCTGGGAAGGGGTCAGGCGGCAAGAGCTCAGCTCTTCCAAGGTGAGGTACAAGCAGTGAGGACACAACGGGGAAGGGAGCTTGAAGCACACAACAATCCCTAGTGGGCCAAAAATAGTGCAAAACCACAGTAATCCAGGGATGAGGCGGTGGAGGTAGCCTTGGCAGCCTGGTATCTGTGACAAATGGTATTGGGAATAACAATGAATTAAGACACATTATTAAAGGGACAGTCTACAATAGAAGTTTTATTTTAAAATATAGATAATCCCTTTATTACCCATTCCCCAGTTTTGCATAACCAACACAGTTATATTAATACACTTTTTACCTCTGTGATTACCTTGTATCTAACCATCCTCTGACAGCCCTTTGATCACATGACTTTTTTATTATCTATTGACTTGCATTTTAGCCAATTAGTGTTGTGTTTTGCTGACTCTTAAAGGGACAGTCTACCATCAAATTGTTATTGTTTTAAAAGATAGATAATCCTTTTATTACCCATTCCCCAGTTTTGCATAACCAACACAGTTATATTAATATACTTTTTACCTCTGTGATTACCTTGTATCTAGGAACCGTCTTCCAGCCCCCTGATCACATGACTGTGACTGTTTATTATCTATTGTCTTAAATTTAGCATTGTATTGTGCTAGATCTTAAATAACCCCCTGTGCCTGAACACAGTGTTATCTATATGGCCCACGTGCACTTTCTGTCTCTTTGTGTTGAAAAGAGATTTAAAAAGCATGTGATAATAGGCAGCCCTCAAAGGCTTAGAAATTAGTATATGAGCCTACCTATGTTTAGTTTAAACTAAGAATACCAAGAGGAAAAAGCAAATTTGATGATAAAAGTAAATTGGAAAGTTGATTAAAATGAAAAGTCCTATCTGAATAATGAAAGTTTAATTAATACTAGACTGTCCCTTTAAATAACTCCAAGAGAGATACCAAGAGAACAAAGCAAAATTGGTGATAAAAGTAAATTGGAACATTGTTTAACATTACATGCCTTATTTGAAATATGAAAGGTTTTTTTGGACTTGACTGTCCCTTTAATTACAGTAGCATAATTAACAAGTGATAATAAAAAAAGAAAATGCAATAGCTCTTATTATAAATTTCAAATAAGCAGTAGATTTTTTTTTACAATTTAATTTTTGTCTTCATTTGCTGGCCCCCTGTATCATGGGACAGCCATCAGCCAATCACAGAATAGTATACATATCCACATGCTCAGTAGGATATGGTGCCTCAAAAACTGTGCATATAAAAAGATTGTGCAAAATTAGACAATGTAAGTAAATTGGAAAGTCTCTTAAAACTGCATGCTGTTGCATCATTTGTGGGGAATTGTCTATATCAGAAGGATTTATTTTATCCGCTTCTAAGAAGAATGCATTTATACAGGAAACTCAATATTCCTAAATCACATAATTACTTTATAAGGAAGTTAACCCTTGAATATGCACACTGTTCTGTGACAGTCACAGTTTGTTCAATGTGTAAAATTTATCTTCAAAAGAATTCCCTCTCAGCCTCCCCTCAAGGTTAAATCCTTTGAAGCAATCAGTCTCTGAACTTTGCTAAATCAAAGCTGAAATAGACCATTTGTCTCAGATTTTATCTTGAATTTAAACAAAAAAATAAAATTTTTGTCCAAAAGTTACCTTTTCCAGAGGAAGAGCCCCTGTTGTTTTGTCAGCAACAAAAGAGACTGAATGTATATGCTTTGGTGAAAAGATTCTCAAATAACTGTCCTTACACATGTATACTAAAATGACTCATGCTGTGTTTAGTGGCCTAAATCAGACTCTCAGTCTACTCCAATAAGCTAAAGACACATGTAAGTTAGTAAGAAATGAATGTGCACACAATTGTGATAAATGCTGTACAATGCACAAAGAATTAACTTCAGGTATCTGTGTGTATAATAATCATGTGTACAAATGTATACATATATGAAATATGAGATTTTATACAACGACAAATATGAACACTAGTAGGTATGATTGTATACACCAATGCCAGTTATAGACAGACATTACATACATAGTAAGAAATGAGAAACCACAATATTATGTAATTCACTATGCCCCACCTATAACATACTCTCATTTATAGGACACCCACATAGAGAGATCTATATATGTATATGCCTTAAATATGAAAATATGTATCTACCTAAATCTTGAGATTTTAATTTTAGCTTGGTATCCCTTAGTTAGACAAATATATTACCTAACTCCATTAAAAACTTCCTGGTTAACACTAATAATTCCAGCCAGTAATGTTATATAAAACCCCTATGTATCATGATGCTGGGTACACTAATTACAATGTAAATAGGGAAGTGTATGAAGATTCCTGTATATAGTTGGCTATATAATATATATATACTCTGCACAAAAAAGGGAACCAGCACTCAATCCTTCAAACAGCCTCTGGGGTGCACTTCCAATAAAGATAATAATCAAAGTAGCAAAGAAGGCACTCTCCGTTTCAATATCCTTGTTAGTTTATTAAGGTGAATGTTTTCGGGGTCTCCCCTGTCTGAGGACGGGGGAGACCCCGAAAACGTTCACCTTAATAAACTAACAAGGATATTGGAACGGAGAGTGCCTTCTTTGCTACTTTGATTTTATATATATATATATAATGGATAGGGTGTTTAGGCTTGCGCTGTGTATTTATGCAAATAGCTTTTTTGCTTTGTTTTAAAGTTCTTCCTGGTGTATTTCTAAGCAGCTTAGTCTGGATATTCCACTATCATCAAAATGGAAAAAATAGAAGTACCTCCAAATCCTACCCATATATACATATATATATATATACACAGTATCCCACATTTTTGTAAATATTGTATTGTACAGCTTGTATACCAGTGTAAATTTGCTGTCCCCTCAAAATAACTCAACACACAGCCATTAATGTCTAAGCCATTGGCAACAAAAGTGAGTACACCCCTAAGTGGAAATGTCAAAATTGGGCCCAAAGTGTCAATATTTTGTGTGGCCACCATTATTTTCCAGCACTGCCTTAACCCTGTTGGGCATGGAGTTCACCAGAGCTTCACAGGTTGCCACTGGAGTCCTCTTCTACTCCTCCATGAAGACATCACAGAGCTGGTGGATGTTAGAGACCTTGCGTTCCCCCACATTCCATTTGAGGATGCCCCACAGATGATCAATATGGTTTAGGTCTGGAGACATGCTTGGCCAGTCCATCACCTTTACCCTCAGCTTCTTTAGCAAGGCAGTGGTGGTCTTGGGTGTGTGTGGGGTCATTACCATGTTGGAATACTGCCCTGTGGGCCAGTCTCCGAAGGGAGGGGATCATGCCAACATGTCACAGTACATGTTGGCATTCATGGTTCTCTCAATGAACTGTAGCTCCCCAGTGCCGGCAGCATTCATGCAGGCCCAGACCATGACATCCCCACCACCATGCTTGACTGTAGGCAACACACACTTGTCTTTGTACTCCTCACCTGGTTGCCACCACACGCTTCACACCATCTGAACCAAATAAGTTTATCTGGGTCTCATCGAACAACAGGACATGGTTCCAGTAATCCAGTAATCTTCAGCAAACTATTTGTGTGCTTTCTTGTGCATCATCTTTAGAAGAGGCTTCCTTCTGGGACGACAGCCATGCAGACCAATTTGATGTAGTGTGCGGCGTATGGTCTGAGCACTGACAGGATGACCCCTTCAACCTCTGCAGCAATGCTGGCAGCACTCATACGTCTATATCCCAAAGACAACCTCTGGATATGACGCTGAGCACATGCACTCAACTTCTTTGGTCGACCATGGCGAGGCCTGTTCTGAATGGAACCTGTTCTGTGAAACCACTGTATGGTCTTGCCCACTGTGCTGCAGCTCAGTTTCAGGGTCTTGGCAATCTTCTTATAGCCTAGGCCATCTTTATGTAGAGCAAGAATTCTTTTTTTCAGATCCTCAGAGAGTTCTTTGCCATGAGGTGCCATGTTGAACTTCCAATGACCAGTATGAGAGAGTGTGAGAGCGATAACTCTGACAATGCATATGTGGATAACGGACCTTCATTAACATAGGGTTTGTGAGTTAAGGGCACCTAATTAGCCAAAAGTGTGTGTATATCTACCTATAATCAAGTATTCACTGTGTGTGGAACGTAATATATGGGAGGATAGATAAGAAATCATAGGGGGTGAGTGCAAAGTGTTCTATATCGCTTATGTAAATTAAATTAACTACAAAGTAGCCAGATATATCCTCAGTAGGTGTTGTAGCAAAAGGGGAAATGAAACAGGGTCAATACAGCTGTCAAAGAAACAGTAATGCTAACAGTAAAAATAAACATGTAATGAGTCGCATCTAGGAGGTAGATAAACTTATGGCACACATTAATCAAGCCTGTTAAACGGTTCCACCTTAATTTAACGAGCAAGATTGCTGAGATAGAAAGGAGGATATAGATAGAGTATGTCACTTAAAGATCATTTAGGAGCAGCTATGCGGTATGACACATCTATCTACCATATATGGTAGAACATATATACAAAGAAATATATGCACAAAGAAAAATAAAAAAATAAATAAACAATCCTAATAAAGAAAAAAAATATATATATACAGGAGCTATAGGATATGAGGGAAACATACAATCAGGCTCAAACAAAAACCCTCAAGTCAACATAGAGGGTAAAGAAATGTCTCATGGTTTACAGGAAGCAGTGCCAGTCCACTCCAGCATTGAGGCCTCTCGGGTGGACAGTGTCTAATCTGTAAATCCATTGTGCCTCTTTCTGTAGGAGCCGTTTGTTCCTATCACCTCCTCTTGCATGGAAATGACTGTGTCTCAGGTAACCAAGGGAATACCGGGTAAACAAATACCTCCGGTCACCATGGAAATGCGTGAAACAGGAGCGTATGCAGCCAGGCACCCGATGGGCACAATTAATAAGTGATAATATTATAACGTAAATGGGCCATGAGTGAATGCCCAATGTAAATACAACAGTGATAAATATTTACAATGAAAAAATGGTATCTACATATTGAATACAGGGTTATTAAACACATTCTTGAGAATGGTGTCTTCTTGAAACGCTACATAAACCCAAGGTTAAACAAACGACACAGCCCTCTATACCCAACACGGTATCAAGGCATGTGGGATGTAGCGAAGCAACAAATCTAATATTAAATGTTATAGTTGTATTAGCATCATACACTAGAGGAGTAGGTAGAAACACATCATAACAGGATGACTCCCTTGGTGTCCATAGTTATTTATAGCAACAGCCAAAGTCTATATTGGCATTAAGTCCCCGAGGTGCTACTGTATCCAGGGTGAAGATCCACCGGGCTTCCATCCTCAGCAATGCTCGGCCTCTGTCACCACCCCTCCTGTGGCGAGGAACATGGTCAATCAATATTACCCGTAATGAAGCGACATTATGGCCCGCTTCCGCAAAGTGGCGTGCCACCGGCTGTTCCGACCGTCCCTTGTTAATGGCCTGACGGATAGCTGTCTTGTGATTGGCCAGACATTCCTTGAATGGTGTCACTGTTTTGCCAATGTAATATTTGGAACAAGGACAGATAATGGCATAAACTACAAACTCCGAAGAACAGGTGAGTCTGTGCTTAATTTTGTATCGCTTATTATTGTGAGGATGTTGAAAGGTGGTCCCAGCCAAAAGGTTATTGCATGTAACGCAACTGCCACACCTGTAGCATCCTGGTTTGCCTCTGGTCAACCACATCTGTCTCTCATAACAGTGTGTTGGGTCACTTAGCACCAATAAATCCCTAAGGTTACTCGCCCATTTATATACCACTCTTGGTTCTGGCGTATCCATAAAGGGAAGGCTCATGTCCTTAGATAGCATTAACCAGTTCTTTTTGATCACATTCTGTACCAACTTAGACCCCGGGGTGTAAGTTGTTATGAAGTTCAGCCGCTTAGGTGGTTCATTCCTAATTCTTTTGGTGGTTGCTGAGTCTTGGGTTAGACCCCTTGCCTTACAGCATTGTTGTTCTATAAGCGTAGGTGGATAGCCCCTCTCCAGAAATTTTTCAGACATCTCAGCAATCTGTTTCTCCTTACGGGAGTCATCCATGTTATTGCGGACGACCCGCAGGAGTTGAGAGGAACTGACACCATCCCTTTGGAATTTAGGGTGAAAGCTATGATAATGAAGAATGGAATTTTTATCCGTCGGTTTCTTGAAAAGAGTTGTTTCTAGCTTATATCCATTCATAGTTTCTACCCTAAATATTTCTAAATCCAAAAAGTTGATTTTATCCCTGCTGTGTTCCATTTTAAATCTGATGGTTGAATCAAGAGAGTTCAATTCATCAATCCATTTAACAAGACTTTCAGATGTGTCACTCCAAATTAAAAAGACATCATCTATATACCGTCGGTATAATTTGATGGGGTTCTGCCTGGAGAGGACATTATTTTCCTCATACATTGCCATATAGATATTGGCATAGGATGGGGCCATATTCGACCCCATCGCTGTGCCCATAATCTGTAAGAAATATTTATCCTCAAACCGGAAGTAATTTTTCTCCAGACAGAACTCCAACAAATGCAGAAGAAATTCAATAGGGGGGCCTGTATACAGGTAGTTGTCAGTCAAGATTTGTCTTACCATGTCCATTCCATGGGCATGAGGGATCATGGTGTATAGACTTACCACATCCATGGTGACTAGAATGTCATTTGAGGTCATGTCATCTACACCTTTCAGTAGTTTAATTAATTCAGAGGAGTCCTTCAGATGTGCTGGTGTATTCTGTACTACTGGCTGAAGGTAGAAATCAATAAACTCTGCCAATGGTTGCATGAGTGACCCCCTGGCAGAGACAATAGGTCTGCCAGGTGGGTCCTCAAGCGATTTGTGTATCTTAGGTAGTAGATAGAGTATTGGGCAAATCGGATGATCTACCGTAAGAAATCCCAATAAATCATCATTAATAACACCTGCCTGATAGGCCATCCCTAGGAACGCATCAATTTGTTTTTTAAAAAGTAATGTCGGATTAGATTGGAGTGGGTGATATGTGTCAATATCATGTAGCTGTTTGAACGCCTCCCCTCTATACTGTGAATAATCAAGTATCACAGTGGCACCACCCTTGTCCGCTGGCCTAATGACTATGACCCTGTCAGTAGACAAGGATCTGATAGCCCGCCTCTCACCACCTGTCAGGTTATCCCTAGACATAGGTATGTTCTTATGCGATTCTATAAGGGAAGTGGTACAAATCTGATGAAACGTTTTTATTGACGAGTGGGTGTTAATGGGTTCTAATGTGCTTTTCATTTTAAAAGGTTTAGGGGTATATTCCCCTTTGTCTTTAAAGAAATCTTTGACCTTTAATTGTCTTTGGAATCTCCCCATATCAACCAGCAGGTCAAATAGATCACAGCGTGGGGTTGGTACAAAGGATAAACCTTTGTTCAATATTCTTATTTCGTCACAAGTGAGGGGGCATTTGCTTAAATTATAAACTATTGTGTTTATTTCTGACACTGTTGACATTTTCGTCTTGCCCCTCCCCCTCCTGAGGTTTCCACCTCTGGGCCAACGGCTAAAGGGGGCTTTTGAGCAGAACGTGTAGTTACCCCACTGTGTGTACTAACACTGGGGGTCTGATTCTCACCTTCTGAGGAGTCACCCCCGCTGCTGTCCACTGTAGTAAGGTTAATTCATCTGTTTTTATTAAAGGGCTGTCTCCTACGTCCAGTCCAAATATTGTCCCTTCCAAACAGCCAGCTGTATACCATTTTTTCTCTGTAATCGTTTTCAACAGTCACAAATTTTTTGTTTTTAAAGGTCAAGAGATCTTGTTTATACTTGTCAATTTGGGTCTTAAGTTTAGTAATCCAGTCAGTGGTGGTGTCAGATGTGAGAACAGTCAGTAGAGATTCTTTTACTGAATCAATTTCTTTTCTAACATTTAATTTAAGCTTAGAAACTTCCTCTATTACCAACAGCATAAGGTCATGGGAACATTTACTTAAAATACCACACCATCTTCTACAAAAATCAATATTATTTCTACCCAAGGTGGGGATATTTTTTACCCTGAACCCTCTAGGTATAAATTTCAATTTGTGGTATTTCGATAAATATACCGCATGCAGATGGAAATCTACTTCTTTCTTTTCAAGATGTAAAAGCTTGTGATAAATATTATTAGGTGTCTCACCTCTCGTTTCCTCTAACTTGTGCAGGTCTGCCTCACAGCGAATGCGGGCTGCATCTGCCTCAGTGAAGGCAAAGTCTTCTATATGTCCGTATGGATCTTCACTAGTGGACACCTCCTGAGTAGTGTTTGATTTTTTCATACCAATACAACTTCGTGAAGATAGTGAAAGTCCCCTGTTAACAATAACTGAGCAGGTCCTGAGTATTATCCACAGATATAACAACCAATGTCAATGTAACAATAGAGCAACAAATAGTTGGGTGCAAGTTTCAAAAATAATGTGAATACAAGTAGGTTGTGGGAAACGGCACTCGCCAATTTAGCATCCACCTGGTGCTCAGCAGAGAAAAGTACATTCAGTGAAATAGAACTGGATCCAATGGACGGCCTCCGTTGTTTAGTAAGATACAAGAACAGCCGGCACACAGGAAGTTTTCAAAGATCCGATTTATTTGGTAAGTGAGAAACCAGACGTTTCGGCTCTACCGTGAGCCTTTCTCAATGGTATACAGACCGGATAATGCAATCCCCAAACCACACACCTTAAATACCCACCCATATCCAAGTGACCACCAATTAGCATGCACGGCTGGGCCGCTCCTTCCCGCACGTAATCATCATACTTGAGCATTCAATTACAGCTGATTCCACGCAGACGCGTCATGACGTCATCACGCCTCACCGCGCTGCATGGAAATGACTGTGTCTCAGGTAACCAAGGGAACACCGGGTAAACAAATACCTCCGGTCACCATGGAGATGCGTGAAACAGGAGCGTATGCAGCCAGGCACCCGATGGGCACAATTAAAAAGTGATAATATTATAACTTAAATGGGCCACGAGTGAATGCCCAATGTAAACACAACAGTGATAAATATTTACAATGAAAAAATGGTATCTACATATTGAATACAGGGTTATTAAACACATTCTTGAGAATGGTGTCTTCTTGAAACGCTACATAAACCCAAGGTTAAGCAAACAACACAGCCCTCTATACCCAACACGGTATCAAGGCATGTGGGATGTAGCGAAGCAACAAATCTAATATTAAATGTTATAGTTGTATTAGCATCATACACTAGAGGAGTAGGTAGAAACACATCATAACAGGATGACTCCCTTGGTGTCCATAGTTATTTATAGCAACAGCCAAAGTCTATATTGGCATTAAGTCCCCGAGGTGCTACTGTATCCAGGGTGAAGATCCACCGGGCTTCCATCCTCAGCAATGCTCGGCCTCTGTCACCACCCCGCCTGTGGCGAGGAACATGGTCAATCAATATTACCTGTAATGAATCGACATTATGGCCCGCTTCCGCAAAGTGGCATGCCACCAGCTGTTCCGACTGTCCCTTGTCAATGGCCTGACGGATAGCTGTCTTGTGATTGGCCAGACGTTCCTTGAACGGTGTCACTGTTTTGCCAATGTAATATTTGGAACAAGGACAGATAATGGCATAAACCACAAACTCCGAAGAACAGGTAAGTCTGTGCTTAATTTTGTATCGCTTATTATTATGAGGATGTTGAAAGGTGGTCCCAGCCAAAAGGTTATTGCATATAACGCAACTGCCACACCTGTAGCATCCTGGTTTGCCTCTGGTCAACCACATCTGTCTCTCATAACAGTGTGTTGGGTCACTTAGCACCAATAAATCCCTAAGGTTACTCGCCCGTTTATATACCACTCTTGGTTCTGGCGTATCCATAAAGGGAAGGCTCGTGTCCTTAGATAGCATTAACCAGTTCTTTTTGATCACATTCTGTACCAACTTAGACTCCGGGTGTAAGTTGAGCAAAAGGGAAACCGGCTAACCATCCGCCAATAAATCCAAAGAAGCGGTGAGGTAAGATGCAGTAATACTTTATTATTTACAGGTACAATTATTAAAAAAAAGTGGGCGCTTAAAGCAGGAGATTCAGTAGATATGTAACAAATTATACTTTCCTCTGTGGGGAATGGATCAAACTAAGGGGGATGATATCCAAACTACTGCCGTTCAGAAGTGGAAATAAACAATTCTGATATATTTAATTATTTTTATTTATTTTTAATTGATATAACTAAATGTTTTAAGAACAATTCAAAACAATAATTAATATCCACAGTTAAAACAATAATTCATATTCCAATTCTAAAACAATACACATTCACTTCCAACTATAGTTGCTATTTCAGCCATACACACACTCAAACACTCCCTAAAACAATATAGTAAAAATGGTTATAAAAACAATACATGCAAGTTTGAGTAAATGTCACAAACCAGAAGGAGCAATATATTCCCAAAAGGGATCAACAGGTAATATCGTATATTCCTGATAAGAAAGTTGTGCACAATATGTTTAAACAAGTCCGCTACAGCAAGGTAAGGTGCTAGGTATTAGTATCCTTAAAATTGATTAGCCCCCAAATGCAAACAGCCGTCGGTATTTTTTCACCGGCGCTGTATTCAATTTGCACTAAACAAGGGGTAGTCCGTGAGACTTCAATCTTTTACTAAGATCTCCGTTACTGTCCTGTATATTTAGAGGCTATCCGCCTTCTTACCGTTACCGTTACTCCACTGTATTTCAGCCGTCCTGCTGCAAACAATTGACCGCACACCGGCGGCTTCCAAGACTCCTACGTCACCTGGTATCCGGAACCTCCAGGTGAATCAGACTTGCGCAAGTCTATTTACGAGGTGTAGGAAGACCTCTAATCCTGATTCTTGTGGCCGCTCTTTAGTACTTACACAGTACGCGGTTAAGATCCTTCAGTCTTTGTTTATCAAACTTGTAGCAGAAAAAGGCAATTTTGTTTATATAGTGACAGGGTCACTATATAAACAAAATTGCCTTTTTCTGCTACAAGTTTGATAAACAAAGACTGAAGGATCTTAACCGCGTACTGTGTAAGTACTAAAGAGCGGCCACAAGAATCAGGATTAGAGGTCTTCCTACACCTCGTAAATAGACTTGCGCAAGTCTGATTCACCTGGAGGTTCCGGATACCAGGTGACGTAGGAGTCTTGGAAGCCGCCGGTGTGCGGTCAATTGTTTGCAGCAGGACGGCTGAAATACAGTGGAGTAACGGTAACGGTAAGAAGGCGGATAGCCTCTAAATATACAGGACAGTAACGGAGATCTTAGTAAAAGATTGAAGTCTCACGGACTACCCCTTGTTTAGTGCAAATTGAATACAGCGCCGGTGAAAAAATACCGACGGCTGTTTGCATTTGGGGGCTAATCAATTTTAAGGATACTAATACCTAGCACCTTACCTTGCTGTAGCGGACTTGTTTAAACATATTGTGCACAACTTTCTTATCAGGAATATACGATATTACCTGTTGATCCCTTTTGGGAATATATTGCTCCTTCTGGTTTGTGACATTTACTCAAACTTGCATGTATTGTTTTTATAACCATTTTTACTATATTGTTTTAGGGAGTGTTTGAGTGTGTGTATGGCTGAAATAGCAACTATAGTTGGAAGTGAATGTGTATTGTTTTAGAATTGGAATATGAATTATTGTTTTAACTGTGGATATTAATTATTGTTTTGAATTGTTCTTAAAACATTTAGTTATATCAATTAAAAATAAATAAAAATAATTAAATATATCAGAATTGTTTATTTCCACTTCTGAACGGCAGTAGTTTGGATATCATCCCCCTTAGTTTGATCCATTCCCCACAGAGGAAAGTATAATTTGTTACATATCTACTGAATCTCCTGCTTTAAGCGCCCACTTTTTTTTAATAATTGATTATTGTAATTGTTACTATCCAGGAAGGGGATAGTTTTATAGTGAGGCTTTGGAGATTAAGATTCAGCGCTTCACCCACAACATTATTTTTAAATTATTTACAGGTACAGACAGGCTAAAATCAAAAAGGTGGGCATGCAGAAAAAATGCAAAAAACATACGCGTTTCGTGAGGGGCTTCCTCACTTGCTCACTAAAGTATTACTGCATCTTACCTCACCGCTTCTTTGGATTTATTGGCGGATGGTTAGCCGGTTTCCCTTTTTGCTCTACTGAAGATTTCTCTGACGTCATTGGACCGGGACGCCTGGATCTGGCTCCTATCCGCTTCCGTAGGAGTGTTATGTGTGCACACGCTGAAGACGCGCTGGAGGGTCGCTGAAGAAAGCCATTCGCCAGATAGCCTGAGGGTAAGCACCGCTTTTCTTTGTTGTTATTCCGGGTGTAAGTTGTTATGAAGTTCAGCCGCTTAGGTGATTCATTCCTAATTCTTTTGGTGGTTTCTACCTACTCCTCTAGTGTATGATGCTAATACAACTATAACATTTAATATTAGATTTGTTGCTTCGCTACATCCCACATGCCTTGATACCGTGTTGGGTATAGAGGGCTGTGTCATTTGTTTAACCTTGGGTTTATGTAGCGTTTCAAGAAGACACCATTCTCAAGAATGTGTTTAATAACCCTGTATTCAATATGTAGATACCATTTTTTCATTGTAAATATTTATCACTGTTGTGTTTACATTGGGCATTCACTCATGGCCCATTTATGTTATAATAGTATCACTTATTAATTGTGCCCATCGGGTGCCTGGCTGCATACGCTCCTGTTTCACGCATCTCCATGGTGACCGGAGGTATTTGTTTACCTGGTGTTCCCTTGGTTACCTGAGACACAGTCATTTCCATGCAGCGCGGTGAGGCGTGATGACGTCATGACGCGTCTGCGTGGAATCAGCTGTAATTGAATGCTCAAGTATGATGATTACGTGCGGGAAGGAGCGGCCCAGCCGTGCATGCTGATTGGCGGTCACTTGGATATGGGTGGGTATTTAAGGTGTGTGGTTTGGGGATTGCATTATCCAGTCTGTATACCATTGAGAAAGGCTCACGGTAGAGGCGAAGCATCTGGTTTCTCACTTACCAAATAAATCGAATCTTTGAAAAATTCCTGTGTGCCGGCTGTTCTTGGATCTTACTAAACAATGGAGGCCGTCCGTTGGATCCAGTTCTATTTCACTGAATGTACTTTTCTCTGCTGAGCACCAGGTGGATGCTAAATTGGCGAGTGCCGTTTCCCACAACCTACTTGTATTCACATTATTTTTTAAACGTGCACCCAACTATTTGTTGCTCTATTGTTACATTGACATTGGTTGTTATATCTGTGGATAATACTCAGGACCTGCTCAGTTATTGTTAACAGGGGACTTTCACTATCTTCACAAAGTTGTATTGGTATGGAAACATCAAACACTACTCAGGAAGTGTCCACTAGTGAAGATCCATACGGACATATCGAAGACTTTGCCTTCACTGAGGCAGATACAGCCCGCATTCGCTGTGAGGCAGACCTGCAGGAGTTAGAGGAAACGAGAGGTGAGACACCTAATCATATTTATCACAAGCTTTTACATCTTGAAAAGAAAGAAGTAGATTTCCATCTGCATGCGGTATATTTATCAAAATACCACAAATTGAAATTTATACCTAGAGGGTTTAGGGTAAAAAATATCCCCACCTTGGGTAGAAATAATATTGATTTTTGTAGGAGATGGTGTGGTATTTTAAGTAAATGTTCCCATGACCTTATGCTGTTGGTAATAGAGGAAGTTTCTAAGCTTAAATTAAATGTTAGAAAAGAAATTGATTCAGTAAAAGAATCTCTACTGACTGTTCTCACATCTGACACCACCACTGACTGGATTACTAAACTTAAGACCCAAATTGACAAGTATAAACAAGATCTCTTGACCTTTAAAAACAAAAAATTTGTGACTGTTGAAAACGATTACAGAGAAAAAAAGGTATACAGCTGGCTGTTTGGAAGGGACAATGTTTGGACTGGACGTAGGAGACAGCCCTTTAATGAAAACAGACGAATTAACCTTACTACAATGGACAGCAGCGGGGGTGACTCCTCAGAAGGTGAGAATCAGACCCCCAGTGTTAGTACACACAGTGGGGTAACTACACGTTCTGCTCAAAAGCCCCCTTTAGCCGTTGGCCCAGAGGTGGAAACCTCAGGAGGGGGAGGGGCAAGACGAAAAAATCAACAGCGTCAGAAAAAAACACAATAGTTTATAATTTAAGCAAACGCCCCCTCACTTGTGACGAAATAAGAATATTGAACAAAGGTTTATCCTTTGTACCAACCCCACGCTGTGATCTATTTGACCTGCTGGTTGATATGGGGAGATTCCAAAGACAATTAAAGCTCAAAGATTTCTTTAAAGACAAAGGGGAATATACCCCTAAACCTTTTAAAATGAAAAGCACATTTGAACCCATTAACACCCACTCATCAATAAAAACGTTTCATCAGATTTGTACCACTTCCCTTATAGAATCGCATAAGAACCTACCTATGTCTAGGGATAACCTGACAGGTGGTGAGAGGCGGGCTATCAGATCCTTGTCTACTGACAGGGACATAGTCATTAGGCCAGCGGACAAGGGTGGTGCCACTGTGATACTTGATTATTCACAGTATAGAGGGGAGGCGTTCAAACAGCTACATGATATTGACACATATCGCCCACTCCAATCTAATCCGACATTACTTTTTAAAAAACAAATTGATGCGTTCCTAGGGATGGCCTATCAGGCAGGTGTTATTAATGATGATGTATTGGGATTTCTTACGGTAGATCATCAGATTTGCCCAATACTCTATCTACTACCTAAGATACACAAATCGCTTGAGGACCCACCTGGCAGACCTATTGTCTCTGCCAGGGGGTCACTCATGCAACCATTGGCAGAGTTTATTGATTTCTACCTTCAGCCAGTAGTACAGAATACACCAGCACATCTGAAGGACTCCTCTGAATTAATTAAACTACTGAAAGGTGTAGATGACATGACCTCAAATGACATTCTAGTCACCATGGATGTGGTAAGTCTATACACCGTGATCCCTCATGCCCATGGAATGGACATGGTAAGACAAATCTTGACTGACAACTACCTGTATACGGGCCCCCCTATTGAATTTCTTCTGCATTTGTTGGAGTTCTGTCTGGAGAAAAATTACTTCCGGTTTGAGGATAAATATTTCTTACAGATTATGGGCACAGCGATGGGGTCGAATATGGCCCCATCCTATGCCAATATCTATATGGCAATGTTTGAGGAAAATACAGGGAGTGCAGAATTATTAGGCAAGTTGTATTTTTGAGGATTAATTTTATTATTGAACAACAACCATGTTCTCAATGAACCCAAAAAACTAATTAATATCAAAGCTGAATAGTTTTGGAAGTAGTTTTTAGTTTGTTTTTAGTTATAGCTATTTTAGGGGGATATCTGTGTGTGCAGGTGACTATTACTGTGCATAATTATTAGGCAACTTAACAAAAAACAAATATATACCCATTTCAATTATTTATTTTTACCAGTGAAACCAATATAACATCTCAACATTCACAAATATACATTTCTGACATTCAAATACAAAACAAAAACAAATCAGTGACCAATATAGCCACCTTTCTTTGCAAGGACACTCAAAAGCCTGCCATCCATGGATTATGTCAGTGTTTTGATATGTTCACCATCAACATTGCGTGCAGCAGCAACCACAGCCTCCCAGACACTGTTCAGAGAGGTGTACTGTTTTCCCTCCTTGTAAATCTCACATTTGATGATGGACCACAGGTTCTCAATGGGGTTCAGATCAGGTGAACAAGGAGGCCATGTCATTAGATTTTCTTCTTTTATACCCTTTCTTGCCAGCCATGCTGTGGAGTACTTGGACGCGTGTGATGGAGCATTGTCCTGCATGAAAATCATGTTTTTCTTGAAGGATGCAGACTTCTTCCTGTACCACTGCTTGAAGAAGGTGTCTTCCAGAAACTGGCAGTAGGACTGGGAGTTGAGCTTGACTCCATCCTCAACCCAAAAAGGCCCCACAAGCTCATCTTTGATGATACCAGCCCAAACCAGTACTCCACCTCCACCTTGCTGGCGTCTGAGTCGGACTGGAGCTCTCTGCCCTTTACCAATCCAGCCACGGGCCCATCCATCTGGCCCATCAAGACTCACTCTCATTTCATCAGTCCATAAAACCTTAGAAAAATCAGTCTTGAGATATTTCTTGGCCCAGTCTTGACGTTTCAGCTTGTGTGTCTTGTTCAGTGGTGGTCGTCTTTCAGCCTTTCTTACCTTGGCCATGTCTCTGAGTATTGCACACCTTGTGCTTTTGGGCACTCCAGTGATGTTGCAGCTCTGAAATATGGCCAAACTGGTGGCAAGTGGCATCTTGGCAGCTGCACGCTTGACTTTTCTCAGTTCATGGGCAGTTATTTTGCGCCTTGGATTTCCACACGCTTCTTGCGACCCTGTTGACTATTTTGAATGAAACGATTGATTGTTCGATGATCACGCTTCAGAAGCTTTGCAATTTTAAGAGTGCTGCATCCCTCTGCAAGATATCTCACTATTTTTTGACTTTTCTGAGCCTGTCAAGTCCTTCTTTTGACCCATTTTGCCAAAGGAAAGGAAGTTGCCTAATAATTATGCACACCTGATATAGGGTGTTGATGTCATTAGACCACACCCCTTCTCATTACAGAGATGCACATCACCTAATATGCTTAATTGGTAGTAGGCTTTCGAGCCTATACAGCTTGGAGTAAGACAACATGCATAAAGAGGATGATGTGGTCAAAATACTCATTTGCCTAATAATTCTGCACTCCCTGTAATTTCCTCTCCAGGCAGAACCCCATCAAATTATACCGACGGTATATAGATGATGTCTTTTTAATTTGGAGTGACACATCTGAAAGTCTTGTTAAATGGATTGATGAATTGAACTCTCTTGATTCAACCATCAGATTTAAAATGGAACACAGCAGGGATAAAATCCACTTTTTGGATTTAGAAATATTTAGGGTAGAAACTATGAATGGATATAAGCTAGAAACAACTCTTTTCAAGAAACCGACGGATAAAAATTCCATTCTTCATTATCATAGCTTTCACCCTAAATTCCAAAGGGATGGTGTCAGTTCCTCTCAACTCCTGCGGGTCGTCCGCAATAAAACGGATGACTCCCGTAAGAAAACAGATTGCTGAGATGTCTGAAAAATTTCTGGAGAGGGGCTATCCACCTACGCTTATAGAACAACAATGCTGTAAGGCAAGGGGTCTAACCCAAGACTCAGCAACCACCAAAAGAATTAGGAATGAACCACCTAAGCGGCTGAACTTCATAACAACTTACACCCCGGGGTCTAAGTTGGTACAGAATGTGATCAAAAAGAACTGGTTAATGCTATCCAAGGACACGAGCCTTCCCTTTATGGATACGCCAGACCCAAGAGTGGTATATAAACGGGCGAGTAACCTTAGGGATTTATTGGTGCTAAGTGACCCAACACACTGTTATGAGAGACAGATGTGGTTGACCAGAGGCAAACCAGGATGCTACAGGTGTGGCAGTTGCGTTACATGCAATAACCTTTTGGCTGGGACCACCTTTCAACATCCTCACAATAATAAGCGATACAAAATTAAGCACAGACTCACCTGTTCTTCGGAGTTTGTAGTTTATGCCATTATCTGTCCTTGTTCCAAATATTACATTGGCAAAACAGTGGCAATACATTGGCAAAACAGTGACACCATTCAAGGAACATCTGGCCAATCACAAGACATCTATCCGTCAGGCCATTGACAAGGGACGGTCGGAACAGCCAGTGGCACGCCACTTTGCGGAAGCGGGCCATAATGTCGCTTCATTACGGGTAATATTGATTGACCATGTTCCTCGTCAAAGGCGGGGTGGTGACAGAGGCCGAGCATTGCTGAGGATGGAAGCCCGGTGGATCTTCACCCTGGATACAGTAGCACCTCGGGGACTTAATGCCAATATAGACTTTGGCTGTTGCTATAAATAACTATGGACACCAAGGGAGTCATCCTGTTATGATGTGTTTCTACCTACTCCTCTAGTGTATGATGCTAATACAACTATAACATTTAATATTAGATTTGTTGCTTCGTTACATCCCACATGCCTTGATACCGTGTTGGGTATAGAGGGCTGTGTCGTTTGTTTAACCTTGGGTTTATGTAGCGTTTCAAGAAGACACCATTCTCAAGAATGTGTTTAATAACCCTGTATTCAATATGTAGATACAATTTTTTCATTGTAAATATTTATCACTGTTTTGTTTACATTGGGCATTCACTCATGGCCCATTTACGTTATAATATTATCACTTATTAATTGTGCCCATCAGGTGCCTGGCTGCATACGCTCCTGTTTCACGCATCTCGATGGTGACCGGAGGTATTTGTTTACCCGGTGTTCCCTTGGTTACCTGAGACACAGTCATTTCCATGCAGCGCGGTGAGGCGTGATGACGTCATGACGCGTCTGCGTGGAATCAGCTGTAATTGAATGCTCAAGTATGATGATTACGTGCGGGAAGGAGCGGCCCAGCCGTGCATGCTGATTGGCGGTCACTTGGATATGGGTGGGTATTTAAGGTGTGTGGTTTGGGGATTGCATTATCCGGTCTGTATACCATTGAGAAAGGCTCACGGTAGAGCCGAAACGTCTGGTTTCTCACTTACCAAATAAATCGGATCTTTGAAAAATTCCTGTGTGCCGGCTGTTCTTGGGTCTTACTAAACAATGGAGGCCGTCCGTTGGATCCAGTTCTATTTCACTGAATGTACATTTCTCTGCTGAGCACCAGGTGGATGCTAAATTGGCGAGTGCCGTTTCCCACAACCTACTTGTATATATATATATATATATATATATATATATATATATATATATATACATATGTTTACGGTCTATGTATATCTATTTTAAATAAGGTTATAAGAGTGAATATATTCCCAACTTTAAAAATAATGTAATAACTACAGAACAAAATATACAAATTATCATAAATAAAAAAATTAAACCTTATCCCTATGAAAATTAAAAAGCCCCCCAAAAAATAAAAACACCCCCTAATCTAATGCTGAGCTACCAATAGCCCTTAAAATGGCTTTTTGTAGGGCATTGCCCTAAGTTAAACAGCTCTTTTGCAGTTACAAAAAATTCTAAGTCCCCCCTAACAGTAAAACCTACAAACCCACAACCCCCCCCCCAAAATACATAAACCTAACACTAAAAAAACTAAACTATCCATTGCCCTGAAAAGGGCATTTGTATGGGCATTGCCCTTAAAAGGGCATTCAGCTCTTCTACTGCCATCCCTAATCTAAAATAAAAAGTCGACAGCAGAGCCTTGGAGCGTGGAGGATCCTCTTTGTACGATCGTCACCGTACACTGGATAGTAGCTCTAATCCTATTGACTGATTTGAATTTGAAGAATCAAATCATCCTATAGGAATTCAAGAGACACCATCTTTAATAGCATACCTTGAATTCACTATCCAGTGTACAGCGGCGATCATACGAAGAGGATCCTCCATGCTCCATGGCTCCGCGGTCACCGGTCTTCAGTTCCAGGGTCGCTGGTCTGCAGTTCCAAGGTCGCTGGTCTTCAGATCCGCGGTCATTGGTCTTCAGCTCCACTCCGGATTGTTCCTGGAAGAAGAAAGAAAAGGTCGCCGCTTGGAAGAAGACTTTACTGCATGGGACAGGACTTTCTCCACCGCACTTCAGGAACGGTGAGTACCAACCTGGGGGTTAGACTAAGGGCTTTTTTTTAAAAAAAAAAAATGGGGGGTTTAATTTAGATTAGGGTGGGCATTTTGTAAAAGAGCTAAATGCCCTTTTAAGGGCAATGCCCAACAAATGCCCTTTTCAGGGCAATGGGTAGTTTCAGTTTTTTAGTAGGGGGTGCTTTTATTTTTGGGGGCTTTTTATTTTCATAGAAATTAGGTTTAATTTTGTAAACTTTGGTAATTTGGTTTTTTATTTTCTGTAATGTTAGCCTTTTTTATTTTCTGTAATCTTAGCTTTTTTTATTTTTTGTAACTTTAGTAGTTTTTAGTTTAGGTAATTTGTGTTAATTTAGGGGGTGTTAGGTTAGGGGGCTTAGTAATTTAATTAGTTATTTGCATTGTGGGTTTTGGAGGTTTAAGGGGTTAATAGGTTAATTAGGTTTATTGCGATGTGGGGGTTTAGGGGTTAATAGGGTAAATAGGTTTATTGCGATGTGGGGGTTTTGCGGTTTAGGGGTTAATAGGTTATGTTTATTGCGATGTGGGGATTTTGCGGTTTAGGGGTTAATAGGGTAATTAGGTTTATTGCGATGTGGGGGGTTTTGCGGTTTAGGGGTTAATAGGGTAAATAGGTTTATTGCGATGTGGGGATTTTGTGTTTATGGGGTTAATAGGGTAATTAGGTTTATTGCGATGTGGGGGTTTTGTGGTTTAGGGGTTAATAGGGTAATTAGGTTTATTGCGATGTGGGTGGTGGACAGTTAATGCTCCGTTTGTGGTTTAGGGGTTAATAGGTTTATTGCGATGTGGGTATTTTGCGGTTTAGAGGTTAATAGGGTAATTACGTTTATTGCGATTTGGGGGTTTTGCGGTTTAGGGGTTAATAGGGTAAATAGGTTTATTGCAATGTGGGAATTTTGTGGTTTAGGGGTTATAGGTTAAATAGGTTTATTGCGATGTGAGGATTTTGCGGTTTAGGGGTTAATAGGGTGATTAGGTTTATTGTGATGTGGGAGTTTTGTGGTTTAGGGGTTAATAGGGTAAATAGGTTTATTGCGATGTGGGTATTTTGTGGTTTAGGGGTTAATAGGGTAATTAGGTTTATTGCGATGTTGGGGTTTTGTGGTTTATTGGTTAATAGGGTAAATAGGTTTATTGCAATGTGGGGATTTTGTGGTTTAGGGGTTAATAGGGTAATTTGGTTTATTGTGATGTGGGTGTTTTGCGGTTTAGGGGTTAATAGGGTAAATAGGTTTATTGCGATGTGGGGGGTTTGCGGTTTAGGGGTTAATAGGTTATGTTTATTGCTATGTGGGGATTTGGGGGTTTAGGGGTTAATAGGGTAATTAGGTTTATTGCGAGGTGGGGGTTTAGGGGTTAATAGGTTAAATAGGTTTAGGGGTTAATAGGTTTATTGCGATGTGGGGATTTTGTGGTTTTGGGGTTAATAGGTTTAGGGGTTAATAGGTTTATTGCGATGTGGGGATTTTGCGGTTTAGGGGTTAATAGGGTAATTAGGTTTATAGCGATGTGGGGGTTTTGTGGTTTAGGGGTTAATAGGTTTATTGTGATGTGGGTGGTGGACGGTTAATGGTCCATTTGTGGTTTAGGGGTTAATAGGTTACATAGGTTTATTGCGATGTGGGGATTTTGTTATTTAGGGGTTAATAGGTTTATTGCGATGTGGGGATTTTGCGGTTTAGGGGTTAATAGGGTAATTAGGTTTATTGCGATGTGGGGGTTTTGTGGTTTAGGGGTTAATAGGGTAATTAGGTTTATTGCCATGTGGGTGGTAAACAGTTAATGTTCTGTTTACCTTAGCTGCTTCCCGGTGGATTCCACCCTGCTATTTTCGTAATCCACCTGGATGCAGAATTCTATTGGCTGCCTCGCGCTGCCAACATTCCATTGAGGATGCGTGCACAACTGCCGACGGCGACAGACATTACAAACGCAATTATGGTATAGATATATGAATAGGTAACAAAATAGCGAGAGTATTGCATTGATCATTGATACTTTTTTATTGGACTATATATTTAAAAATTGACAAACTTTCGGAAGTATGCCTTCCTTTTTCAAGTCTGAAGAAATACTGACCAATTCAATAGAATTTACAGGTTATATCTTGAAAAATAAGATGGTTAAATAGGACAGAATATGTTACAGAGTTCTGATTGCAGGGAGAGGAGGGGGTGTCGTAAAAAATCATGAGGATGGCTTAGGTGACAGAGGCAGACAGTGTCCAGTGTAGGAGAACAGACAGGGGAACTATATAGTTTTATATTGAGCATATACTGACATAAAGTTATATATCAACATGGAATCAATATGTATAAAGATGTGAAATTATGCAAACATGGTGTCAGGGTATCTGTGAGTGTCATTAGATAATACATGTGTATATATATATATATATATATATATATATATATCCTATTTAATAAAAGGCCAAGTGTGTTTGACGGAAGCTGTCATGCGCAGTAGAGACAGCACGAGGACAAACACACCTGACCTTTGAGTCCCTAGCTGATCTGCGGCAGAAGTGGGCATGGCCGATGTGAGCGGGGGCGTGGCCGGCATGAAGGGGGCGTGAATAGCCATGATGGGGCAAGAGAGAGAGAGCGCAAAAGAGAGGGGGGAGAGAGAGAGCGCAAAAGAGAGGGTGGGAGAGAGAGAGTGCAAAAGAGAGGGGGAGAGAGAGAGAGTGCAAAAGAGAGGAGGGAGAGAGAGAGCTCAAAAGAGAAGGGGGAGAGAGAGAGCTCAAAAGAGAGGGGGAGAGAGAGAGCAAAAGAGAGGGGGGAGAGAGAGCTCAAAAGAGAGGGGGGAGAGAGAGAGCTCAAAAGAGAGGGGGGAGAGAGAGAGCTCAAAAGAGAGAGGGGAGAGAGAAAGCTCAAAAGAGAAGGGGAGAGGGAGATTAAAAGAGAGGGGGAGAGAGAGCGAGCAAAAGAGAGGGGGAGGGAAAGAGCTCAAGGGGTGAGACCGCTGTACTGCAAAAAATGACCCGTGTGAACGGGCTTTAGGACTAGTATATATATATATATATATATATATATATATATATAAATACTTAGAACATATTCTGCTATGTGCATAACAATGTAATGTATAAAAATTACAGGAAATACACAGTATAATAATTTTTTAGATATCAATATTGCATAAATATGATTTTACTTGTTTCATCTACTTGACTGCAAAGGGCTCCAATGCACTTATTTATATGTCTATATATGAATACATATATATTTATGTGTTTATATGTGTATATATCTCTGTAAATACATGAATACACATATAAATACATATGTAATATATATATATATATATATATATATATATATATATACATATACATATTAAGACATTTATATGTATGTTTCTCTATGCTAAAGCCCTTTGCAGCCTCATATCTTTGAGCCCTTATAACTTTTTTTATGCAAGAATTTTTATCAGACAATCACCTAGATTACAAGTTTTGCGATATGGTGCAGTACGGCTATACCGCTTAAAAATTGGCCATTGTGCGTGGAATGGCTGGTCTCCCGTATTACAAGTTGCTGCGGTAAAGCTATAACACAAGCTTTTTAGACGTTTGAGAGCGGTTATCCATACTGCTGTATTACAGTTTGTGCATTCTGGATAAAATGCTTGCGTTAGAGCCTATACCTCCTTGATCCATATCGCGATCTGAGACCAGTAGTTATGGATTTTGCAAAACAAAATTTTTTCACAAAACTCATAACTAAAATGTTACAAAATACACTAACATACATAAACTACCAATTAACCCCTAAACTGCCACCCTCCCGCATCACAAATACTATATTAAACTTATTAACCCCTAATCCACCACCCACCCACATAGCCAACACTATATAAAGCTATTAACCCCTAAACCGCCGGCACCCACATCACTACTACTATAATAAATCTATGAACCCCTAAACTGTCGGCCCCCCACATCGCTACTACTATAATAAACCTATTAACCCCTAAACTGCTGGACCCCCACATCGCTAATACTATAATAAACCTATTAACCATTAACCCACCAGCCCCCACATCTCAACACACTAAATTAAACTATTAACCCCTAAACCTAACACCCCCCTAATTTTCAAATTAATTTACAATAGAACTGTCTTTAAATAAATAAAAACATACCTGTGAAATAAAAAAAATTAAGTTTAAACTATAAAGTAACCTAACATTACTATTTTTAAACAATAAAATTAACGAAACATAAAAAAAACTAAATTACAAACTAACGGCTAGATTACAAGTCTTGTGTTAGGCTTAAAAAGCAGCGTTGGCCGGTGCCAACGCTGCTTTTTAACGCCCACTGGTATTACGAGTCTTGAAGGTACAGGTGTATCGCTCACTTTTTGGGCCAGACTCGGAAATACCACAAATCCACTTACGTCAATAGCGTATCCTATATTTCTTTCATGTAATTGGCAAGAGTCCATGAGCTAGTGATGTATGGGATATACAATTCTACCAGGAGGGGCAAAGTTTCCCAAACCTCAAAATGCTTATAAATACACCCCTCACCCCACCCACAATTCAGTTTTACAAACTTTGCCTCCTATGGAGGTGGTGAAGTAAGTTTGTGCTAAGATTTCTACGTTGACATGCGCTTCTCAGCATTTTGAAGCCTAATTCCTCTCAGAGTACAGCGAATGTCAGAGGGACGTGGAGAGTATTACCTATTGAATGCAATGATTTTTCTAACGGGGGTCTTTTTCATAGGTTCTCTGTTATCGGTCATAGAGATTCATCTCCTACCTCCCTTTCTTTCATGTAATTGGCAAGAGTCCCTGAGTTAGTGACGTATGGGATATACAATCCTACCAGGAGGGCCAACGTTTCCCAAACCTCAAAATCCCTATAAATACACCCCCCACCACACCCACAATTCAGTTTTACAAACTTTGCCTCCTATGGAGGTGGTGAAGTAAGTTTGTGCTAGATTTCTACGTTGATATGCGCTTCTCAGCTTTTTTGAAGCCCGGTTCCTCTCAGAGTGCAGTGAATGACAGAGGGATGTGAAGGGAGTATTACCTATTGAATACAATGGTCATCCTAACGGGGATCTATTTCATAGGTTTTCTGTTATCGGTCGTAGAGATTCATCTCCTACCTCCCTTTTCAGATTGACGATATACTCTTATATACCATTACCTCTGCTGATTCTCGTTTCAGTACTGGTTTGGCTATCTACTTTATGGAGATGTCTTTTGGTAAGTATGTTTCCTTTATTTAAGACACTCTCAGCTATGGTTTGGCGCCAAACTTTTGACATTATTTAAGAATTCATTTCTTTTTGCTTCTGGTTTCCAGAGGCCTATTTTGTTTTGCATTTCTTTCCCATTCCTGAAATTGTCATATAAGGAAATTGATATTTTGCTTTATATGTTGTTTTTTCTCTTACATTTGCAAGATATCTCAAAACTGTTCCTGTATCAGAAAACACTGCTGGATTCCTGCTGACTGATATCAGTCCTACCAAAGCTAAGTTAATTTATTTTAATGTTATGAATTTTTATCTTTAGCTATGGTTTGTAATAAGTTATCATGATAAACTTTTACATGCAGAGAAAATGTCCATCAGTATTAATGCATTGTCTATTGCTATTCTTTTAACATCTAATGTACAAGATATACCTGGGAATTTATAAGAATATTTTTCTGATTCTATTCAGAAGGCTTTGTCTGCCATCCCACCTTCTAATAAAATGTAAAGGTCTTTTTTAAACTTCTCATTTAGTTGATGAATTTTCAAATGACTGACAACATACTGAATTATCCTTCTCTAATGAGGATTTTTCTGATTCAGAATATCCTTCATCAGATATTGACACTAACAAATCTACTTTTTTATTTTTAAATGGAGTACATTCATTCTTTGTTGAAAAGGTGTTGCTTATATTGGATATTGAGGACACTTGATTTTAAGGCTAGCTAACATTTAAATTCTGTTTATTAACCTCCTGTGGTTACTTCAGAGGTTTTTCTCCAGTTCCTAATACTAGGGGAATGGAATAGACCTGGTACTTCTTTTATTCCTTCTTTAAGGTTTTAAAAATTGTATCCTTTGCAGCAGTTAGATTGGAGTTTTGGGAAAAGATCCCCAAAGTTAATGTGGCTATCTCTACTCTTGCTAGACGTACTACTATTCCTATGGAAAATAGTATTTATTTCTTCTACAAGATATGACGAGTCCACGGATTTCATCCTTACTTGTGGGATTTATCCTCCTGCTAACAGGAAGTGGCAAAGAGCACCACAGCAGAGCTGTATATATAGCTCCTCCCTTCCCTCCACCCCCATTCATTCTCTTTGCCTGTGTTAGTAATAGGAAGAGGTAAAGTGAGGTGTTAGTTTTAGATTCTTCAATCAAGAATTTTTTTTATTTTTAAAATGGTACCGGTGAGTACTATTTTCCTCAGGGAGAAATCGTCAGTCTGGATTCCCAAGAGGAATGAAGAGATCTTTTTTCTGCCCTGAGGTTGATGATCTTAGCAGACGTTATACTAAGATCCATTCTGGTTCCCACAGAACTTCTGAAGGTAGTGCAAGAAAAATCTTCAGTGTGGAGAACAAGCAGCATTGAGGTATGTTCAGTCTTTTATTTCTGAGGAGACTTGTTATATCAGAACTGGCTGACATTATTCCCTGTAAGGGAAGGGGTAAGCAGTAGACCTATATGGATTAGGGTGTTACTGAAATTCCTGTTTTATACATATTGATTACTACGGTTATGTATCTCAATAAGGGGCTTGACACTTGGAGAGGCAGCTGTGACACCTTATATATTTAATATTGGGTGATATAAGTGTGAGTGAAGGGGACCACATGGCTTATTAAAAACCGCTTCCCATGCGGTTATGAAGACAGTTGATGCGACGTCCATGGTGGGCGGGGCCTATTTCGCGTGCTCTGACGCGCAGTTTTCTTCTCTCTAGAAGGCAGCAAGCACTTGCTTCGGTGGGGTCTAAAGTTAAATTTCAGTCACCGGATCATTATTGAGTCAATCTTGAGTACCCTGGGGGCAGGTAGGCACAACAGCAGAGCTGTGGCGAGGTGCGGGGGCTGTTATCATTGTTTAAAGTTTATTTTCAGAATAAAGAGACTCTTTAAAAGATGATTTAGCTTTTTTCTCAAATGCTGCAATAATTTTTGGCAAATTTGTAATTTTTTAGTGCTAAAAAAAAATAGTTTCTGGTGCAGTACAGAAAAATTGTTGCGCAGTACATTTTTTTCTAAAAATTCTTTGAATCAATAAATAAGGTTAAAAACGACTATTGTGGCTATTGCTAGTCTGTTTAACATGTCTGAACTTGAGGAAATTCCTTGTTCTATTTGTTTAGAGTCCATTCTATCAGCCAATCGGAATTATGGTAGGAATATTCTGATTGACTGATGGAATCAGCCAATCAGAATCAAGTTCAATCCGATTGGCTGATCCAATCAGCCAATCAGATTGAACTTGATTCTGATTGGCTGATTCCATCAGCCAATCAGAATATTCCTACCATAATTCCGATTGGCTGATAGAATCCTATCAGCCAATCGGAATTCGAGGGACGCCATCTTGGATGACGTCATTTAAAGGAACCGTCATTCGTCGTTCAGTCGTCGGCCAGGATGGATGTTCCGCGTCGGAGGTCTTCAGGATGCTGCCGATCCGCTCCGGATGGATGACGATAGAAGATGCCTCTTGGATGAAGACTTCTACCGGATGGAGGACCTCTTCTTGCTCCGCTTGGATGAAGAATTTGGCTCGGCTGGGTGAAGACGACTCAAGGTAGGGAGATCTTCAGGGGCTTAGTGTTAGGTTTATTTAAGGGGGGTTTGGGTTAGATTAGGGGTATGTGGGTGGTGGGTTGTAATGTTGGGGGGGGTATTGTATGTTTTTTTTTGCAGGCAAAAGAGCTGAACTTCTTGGGGCATGCCCCGCAAAGGGCCCTGTTCATGGCTGGTAAGGTAAAATAGCTTTGAACTTTAGTAATTTAGAATAGGGTAGGGCATTTTTTTATTTTGGGGGGCTTTGTTATTTTATTAGGGGGCTTAGAGTAGGTGTAATTAGTTTAAAATTGTTGTAATATATTTCTAATGTTTGTAAATATTTTTTTATTTTTTGTAACTTAGTTCTTTTTTATTTTTTGTACTTTAGTTAGTTTATTTCATTGTATTTATTTGTAGGAATTGTATTTAATTTATTTATTGATAGTGTAGTGTTAGGTTTAATTGTAGATAATTATAGGTATTTTATTTAATTAATTTATTGATAGTGTAGTGTTAGGTTTAATTGTAACTTAGGTTAGGATTTATTTTACAGGTAAATTTGTAATTATTTTAACTATTTTAGCTATTAAATAGTTCTTAACTATTTAATAGCTATTGTACAAGGTTAAAATAAATACAAAGTTACCTGTAAAATAAATATTAATCCTAAAATAGCTATAATATAATTATAATTTATATTGTAGCTATATTAGGATTTATTTTACAGGTAAGTATTTAGCTTTAAATAGGAATCATTTATTTAATAAGAGTTAATTAATTTCGTAAGATTAAAATTATATTTAATTTAGGGGGGTGTTAGTGTTAGGGTTAGACTTAGCTTTAGGGGTTAATACATTTATTAGAATAGCGGTGAGCTCCAGTTGGCAGATTAGGGGTTAATAATTGAAGTTAGGTGTCGGCGATGTTAGGGAGGGCATATTAGGGGTTAATACTATTTATTATAGGGTTAGTGAGGTGGATTAGGGGTTAATAACTTTATTATAGTAGCGGTGCGGTCCGCTCGGCAGATTAGGGGTTAATAAGTGTAGGCAGGTGGAGGCGACGTTGAGGGGGGCAGATTAGGGGTTAATAAATATAATATAGGGGTCGGCGGTGTTAGGGGCAGCAGATTAGGGGTACATAGCTATAATGTAGGTGGCGGCTCTTTGCGGTCGGCAGATTAGGGGTTAATTATTGTAGGTAGCTGGCTGCGACGTTGTGGGGGGCAGGTTAGGGGTTAATAAATATAATATAGGGGTCGGCGGTGTTAGGGGCAGCAGATTAGGGGTACATAAGTATAACGTAGGTGGCGGTCGGCAGATTAGGGGTTAAAAAAATGTAATCGAGTGTCGGCGATGTGGGGGGACCTCGGTTTAGGGGTACATAGGTAGTTTATGGGTGTTAGTGTACTTTAGGGCACAGTAGTTAAGAGCTTTATGAACCGGCGTTAGCCCAGAAAGCTCTTAACTACTGACTTTTTTCTGCGGCTGGAGTTTTGTCGTTAGATTTCTAACGCTCACTTCAGACACGACTCTAAATACCGGAGTTAGAAAGATCCCATTGAAAAGATAGGATACGCAATTGACGTAAGGGGATCTGCGGTATGGAAAAGTCGTGGCTGAAAAGTGAGCGTTAGACCCTTTTTTGAATGACTCCAAATACCGGCGGTAGCCTAAAACCAGCGTTAGGAGCCTCTAATGCTGGTTTTCACGGCTACCGCCAAACTCCAAATCTAGGCCTTAGTTACCAGTGTTACAGGGCAAACGCAGTAGGACAGGAATCAATGTGAATACTGAGTCCTCTGATGCTTTGTTGGCTATTTCCGATGTACCCTCACAGGGATCTGAGTTGGGGGTCAGGGAACTTTTGTCTAAGGGAGAACTTTCGGAATCGGGAAGTGTGTTACCTCAGACAGATTCGGACGTCATGTCCTTTAAATTTAAGCTGGAACACCTCCGCCTGTTACTTAGGGAGGTCTTAGCGACTCTGGATGACTGTGACCCTATTATGATACCACCAGAGAAATTGTGTAAGATGGGCAAATATCTGGAAGTTCCCACTTACACTGATGTTCTTCCGGTCCCCAAGAGAATCTTGGAGATTATCAAGAAGGAGTGGGACAGACCGGGTATACCGTTCTCTCCTCCTCTTAATTTTAAGAAAATGTATCCCATATCAGACAACATTCGGGACTCATGGCAAACTGTCCCTAAGATGGAGGGAGCTATATCTACCCTGGCTAAGCGTACAACTATTCCTATTGAGGACAGCTGTGCTTTCAAAGACCCTATGTATAAGAAATTAGAGGGTCTTCTAAAGAAATTATTTATTCATCAGGGTTTACTTTTACAACCGACAGCCTGCATTGTTCCAGTTACTACTGCAGCGGCTTTCTGGTTTGATGCCTTAGAAGAGTCTCTTAAGTTTGAGCCCCCTTTAGAAGATATTTTAGATAGAATTAAGGCTCTCAAGCTAGCTAATTCTTTTATCACAGATGCTGCCTTTCAAAATGCTAAGCTGGCGGCTAAAAATGCAGGATTTGCCATTTTAGCGCGTAGAGCGTTATGGTTAAAATCGTGGTCTGCTGATGTGTCATCTAAGTCAAAGCTCTTGGCTATTCCTTTCAAGGGTAAGACCCTATTCAGGCCTGAGTTTAAGGAAAAAATTTCTGACATTACTGGAGGTAAAGGTAATCTTCTACCTCAGGATAAGTCTGTTAAGATGAGGGGTAAACAAAATAATTTGCGTTCCTTTCGGAACTTTAAAGGAGTACCCTCTTCTTCATCTTCCTCCACAAAACAGGAAGGGAATTTTGCTCAGGCCAAGTCCGTCTGGAGACCCAACCAGGCTTGGAACAAGGGTAAACTACCCAAGAAGCCCGCTGCTGCTACCAAGACAGCATGAAGGGGCGGCCTTCCTGGACCAGATCTAGTAGGGGGCAGACTTTCTCTCTTTGCCCAGGCTTGGGCAAGAGATGTTCAGGACCCCTGGGCACTAGAAATTGTGACCCACGGGTATCAACTGGAATTCAAAAGTTTTCTTCCAAGAGGGAGATTTCTTCTTTCATGATTGTCTGTAGACCAGATAAAAAGAGAGGCGTTCTTACGTTGTGTACAAGACCTCTCTATTATGGGAGTAAGTCATCCCGTTCCAAGACTAGAACAGGGACAGGGGTTTTACTCAAATCTCTTTGTGGTTCCCAAACAAGAGGGAACGTTCAGACCTATTTCTTTCATGTAATTAGCAAGAGTCCATGAGCTAGTGACGTATGGGATATACATTCCTACCAGGAGGGGCAAAGTTTCCCAAACCTCAAAATGCCTATAAATACACCCCTCACCACACCCACAAATCAGTTTTACAAACTTTGCCTCCTATGGAGGTGGTGAAGTAAGTTTGTGCTAGATTCTACGTTGATATGCGCTCCGCAGCAGGTTGGAGCCCGGTTTTCCTCTCAGCGTGCAGTGAATGTCAGAGGGATGTGAGGAGAGTATTGCTTATTTTGAATTCAATGATCTCCTTCTACGGGGTCTATTTCATAGGTTCTCTGTTATCGGTCGTAGAGATTCATCTCTTACCTCCCTTTTCAGATCGACGATATACTCTTATATATACCATTACCTCTACTGATTTTCGTTTCAGTACTGGTTTGGCTTTCTACAACATGTAGATGAGTGTCCTGGGGTAAGTAAGTCTTATTTTCTGTGACACTCTAAGCTATGGTTGGGCACTTTTTTATAAAGTTCTAAATATATGTATTCAAACATTTATTTGCCTTGACTCAGGATGTTCAACGTTCCTTATTTTCAGACAGTCAGTTTCATATTTGGGATAATGTATATGAATAAATCAATTTTTTCTTACCTTAAAATTTGACTTTTTCCCTGTGGGCTGTTAGGCTCGCGGGGGCTGAAAATACTTCATTTTATTGCATCATTCTTGGCGCAGACTTTTTTGGCGCAAAATTTTTTTTTGCTGTTTCCGGCGTCATACGTGTCGCCGGAAGTTGCGTCATTTTTGACGGTTTTTTTGCGCCAAAAGTGTCGGTGTTCCGGATGTGGCGTCATTTTTGGCGCCAAAAGCATTTAGGTGCCAAATAATGTGGGCGTCTTTTTTGGCGCTAAAAAAATATGGGCGTCACTATTGTCTCCACATTATTTAAGTCTCATTATTTATTGCTTCTGGTTGCTAGAAGCTTGTTCACTGGCATTTTTCCCATTCCTGAAACTGTCATTTAAGGAATTTGATCAATTTTGCTTTATATGTTGTTTTTTCTATTACATATTGCAAGATGTCCCACGTTGACACTGAGTCAGAAGATACTTCTGGAAAATCGCTGCCTGGTGCTGGAGCTACCAAAGCTAAGTGTATCTGCTGTAAACTTATGGTATCTGTTCCTCCAGCTGTTGTTTGTACTGATTGTCATGACAAACTTGTTAATGCAGATAATATTTCCTTTAGTACTGATACATTACCTGTTGCTGTTCCGTCAACATCTAATACTCAGAGTGTTCCTGATAACATAAGAGATTTTGTTTCTAAATCCATTAAGAAGGCTATGTCTGTTATTCCTCCTTCTAGTAAACGTAAAAAGTCTTTTAAAACTTCTCATTTTTCAGATGAATTTTTAAATGAACATCATCATTCTGATTCTGATAATGGTTCTTCTGGTTCAGAGGATTCTGTCTCAGAGGTTGATGCTGATAAATCTTCATATTTATTTAAAATGGAATTTATTCGTTCTTTACTTAAAGAAGTCCTAATTGCATTAGAAATTGAGGATTCTAGTCCTCTTGATACTAAATCTAAACGTTTAGATAAGGTTTTTAAATCTCCTGTAGTTATTCCAGAAGTTTTCCTGTCCCTGGTGCTATTTCTGAAGTAATTTCCAGGGAATGGAATAATTTGGGTAATTCATTTACTCCTTCTAAACGTTTTAAGCAATTATATCCTGTGCCATCTGACAGATTAGAGTTTTGGGACAAAATCCCTATGGTTGATGGGGCTGTCTCTACTCTTGCTAAGCGTACTACTATTCCTACGGCAGATGGTACTTCCTTTAAGGATCCTTTAGATAGGAAAATTGAATCCTTTCTAAGAAAAGCTTACTTGTGTTCAGGTAATCTTCTTAGACCTGCTATATCTTTAGCGGATGTTGCTGCAGCTTCAACTTTTTGGTTAGAAGCTTTAGCGCAACAAGTAACAGATCATAATTCTCATAGCATTATTAATCTTCTTCAACATGCTAATAATTTTATTTGTGATGCCATCTTTGATATCATTAGAGTTGATGTCAGGTATATGTCTCTAGCTATTTTAGCTAGAAGAGCTTTATGGCTTAAAACTTGGAATGCTGATATGTCTTCTAAGTCTACTCTGCTTTCCCTTTCTTTCCAGGGTAATAAATTATTTGGTTCTCAGTTGGATTCTATTATCTCAACTGTTACTGGAGGGAAAGGAACTTTTTTACCACAGGATAAAAAATCTAAAGGTAAATTTAGGTCTAATAATCGTTTTCGTTCCTTTCGTCACAACAAGGAACAAAAGCCTGATCCTTCATCCTCAGGAGCGGTATCAGTTTGGAAACCATCTCCAGTCTGGAATAAATCCAAGCCTTTTAGAAAATCAAAGCCAGCTCCTAAGTCCACATGAAGGTGCGGCCCTCATTCAAGCTCAGCTGGTAGGGGGCAGATTACGTTTTTTCAAAGAAATTTGGATCAATTCCGTTCACAATCTTTGGATTCAGAACATTGTTTCAGAAGGGTACAGAATTGGCTTCAAGATAAGGCCTCCTGCAAAGAGATTTTTTCTTTCCCGTGTCCCAGTAAACCCAGCGAAGGCTCAAGCATTTCTGAAATGTGTTTCAGATCTAGAGTTGGCTGGAGTAATTATGCCAGTTCCAGTTCTGGAACAGGGGCGGGGGTTTTATTCAAATCTCTTCATTGTACCAAAGAAGGAGAATTCCTTCAGACCAGTTCTGGATCTAAAAATATTGAATCGTTATGTAAGGATACCAACATTCAAAATGGTAACTGTAAGGACTATCCTGCCTTTTGTTCAGCAAGGGCATTATATGTCTACAATAGATTTACAGGATGCATATCTGCATATTCCGATTCATCCAGATCACTATCAGTTTCTGAGATTCTCTTTCCTAGACAAGCATTACCAGTTTGTGGCTCTACCGTTTGGCCTAGCAACAGCTCCAAGAATTTTTACAAAGGTTCTCGGTGCCCTTCTGTCTGTAATCAGAGAACAGGGTATTGTGGTATTTCCTTATTTGGACGATATCTTGGTACTTGCTCAGTCTTCACTTTTAGCAGAATCTCATACGAATCAACTTGTGTTGTTTCTTCAAGATCATGGTTGGAGGATCAATTTACCAAAAAGTTCATTGATTCCTCAGACAAGGGTAACCTTTTTAGGTTTCCAGATAGATTCAGTGTCCATGACTCTGTCTTTGACAGACAAGAGACGTCTAAAATTGATATCAGCTTGTCGAAACCTTCAGTCACAATCATTCCCTTCAGTAGCCTTATGCATGGAAATTCTAGGTCTTATGACTGCTGCATCGGACGCGATCCCCTTTGCTCGTTTTCACATGCGACCTCTTCAGCTCTGTATGCTGAACCAGTGGTGCAGGGATTACACAAAGATATCTCAATTAATATCTTTAAAACCGATTGTACGACACTCTGTCGTGGTGGACAGATCACCATCGTTTAGTTCAGGGGGCTTCTTTTGTTCTTCTGACCTGGACTGTAATTTCAACAGATGCAAGTCTTACAGGTTGGGGAGCTGTGTGGGGGTCTCTGACAGCACAAGGGGTTTGGGAATCTCAGGAGGTGAGATTACCAATCAATATTTTGGAACTCCGTGCAATTTTCAGAGCTCTTCAGTCATGGCCTCTTCTAAAGAGAGAATCGTTCATTTGTTTTCAGACAGACAATGTCACAACTCCGGCATACATCAATCATCAAGGAGGGACTCACAGTCCTCTGGCTATGAAAGAAGTATCTCGAATTCTGGTATGGGCGGAATCCAGCTCCTGTCTAGTTTCTGCGGTTCATATCCCAGGTATAGACAATTTCTTCAGATTGTTCGAATGTGGGGACTTCCAGAAATAGATCTGATGGCCTCTCATCCAAACAAGAAACTTCCCAGGTATCTGTCCAGATCCAGGGATCCTCAAGCGGAAGCAGTGGATGCATTGTCACTTCCTTGGAAGTATCATCCTGCCTATATCTTTCCGCCTCTAGTTCTTCTTCCAAGAGTAATCTCCAAAATTCTTAAGGAATGCTCGTTTGTTCTGCTGGTAGCTCCAGCATGGCCTCACAGGTTTTGGTATGCGGATCTTGTCCAGATGGCCTCTTCCGTTAAGACCAGACCTTCTGTCGCAAGGTCCTTTTTTCCATCAGGATCTCAAATCGTTAAATTTAAAGGTATGGAGATTGAACGCTTGATTCTTAGTCAAAGAGGTTTCTCTGACTCTGTGATTAATACTATGTTACAGGCTCGTAAATCCGTATCTAGGGAGATATATTATAGAGTCTGGAAGACTTATATTTCTTGGTGTCTTTCTCATCATTTTTCCTGGCATTCTTTTAGAATTCCGAGAATTTTACAGTTTCTTCAGGATGGTTTGGATAAAGGTTTGTCTGCAAGTTCCTTGAAAGGACAAATCTCTGCTCTTTCTGTTCTTTTTCACAGAAAGATTGCTAATCTTCCTGATATTCATTGTTTTGTACAAGCTTTGGTTCGTATAAAACCTGTCATTAAGTCAATTTCTCCTCCTTGGAGTTTGAGTTTGGTTCTGGGGGCTCTTCAAGCTCCTCCGTTTGCACCTATGCATTCATTGGACATTAAATTACTTTCTTGGAAAGTTTTGTTCCTTTTGGCCATCTCTTCTGCCAGAAGAGTTTCTGAATTATCTGCTCTTTCATGTGAGTCTCCTTTTCTGATTTTTCACCAGGATAAGGCGGTGTTGCGAACTTCTTTTAAATTTTTACCTAAGGTTGTGAATTCTAACAACATTAGTAGAGAAATTGTGGTTCCTTCATTATGTCCTAATCCTAAGAATTCTAAGGAGAAATCATTGCATTCTTTGGATGTAGTTAGAGCTTTGAAATATTATGTTGAAGCTACTTAGAATTTCCGAAAGACTTCTAGTCTTTTTATTATCTTTTCCGGTTCTAGGAAAGGTCAGAAGGCCTCTGCCATTTCTTTGGCATCTTGGTTGAAAGCTTTAATTCATCATGCTTATGTCGAGTCGGGTAAAATTCCGCCTCAAAGGATTACAGCTCATTCTACTAGGTCAGTTTCTACTTCCTGGGCGTTTAGGAATGAAGCTTCGGTTGATCAGATTTGCAAAGCAGCAACTTGGTCTTCTTTGCATACTTTTACTAAATTCTACCATTTTGATGTGTTTTCTTCTTCTGAAGCAGTTTTTGGTAGAAAAGTACTTCAGGCAGCTGTTTCAGTTTGATTCTTCTGCTTATAATTTCAGTTTTTTTCATTATAAGATTTAAACTTTATTTTGGGTGTGGATTATTTTCAGCGGAATTGGCTGTCTTTATTTTATCCCTCCCTCTCTAGTGACTCTTGCGTGGAAGATCCACATCTTGGGTAGTCATTATCCCATACCTCACTAGCTCATGGACTCTTGCTAATTACATGAAAGAAAACATAATTTATGTAAGAACTTACCTGATAAATTCATTTCTTTCATATTAGCAAGAGTCCATGAGGCCCACCATTTTTTGTGGTGGTTATGATTTTTTTGTATAAAGCACAATTATTCCAATTCCTTATATTTATGCTTCACACTTTTTTCTTATCACCCCACTTCTTGGCTATTCGTTAAACTGATTTGTGGGTGTGGTGAGGGGTGTATTTATAGGCATTTTGAGGTTTGGGAAACTTTGCGCCTCCTGGTAGGAATGTATATCCCATACGTCACTAGCTCATGGACTCTTGCTAATATGAAAGAAATGAATTTATCAGGTAAGTTCTTACATAAATTATGTTTTTTGGTCTCAAGAGTCTAAACAAGTTTCTCAGAGTCCCATCTTTCAAGATGGAGACTATCTGAACAATTTTACCAATGATCCAGGAGGGTCAATATATGACTACCATGGACTTGAAGGATGCATACCTTCATATTCCTATCCACAAGGATCATCATCAGTACCTAAGGTTTGCCTTCATGGACAAACATTTTCAGTTTGTGGCTCTTCCCTTCGGGTTGGCCACAGCACCCAGGATCTTCACAAAGGTTCTAGGGTCCCTTCTGGCGGTTCTCAGGCCGCGGGGCATAGCAGTGGTGCCTTATCTGGACGATATTTTGATTCAAGCGTCGACTTATCATCTAACAAAGTCTCATACAGACACAGTGTTGTCCTTTCAGAGATCTCATGGATGGAAGGTGAATCTAGAAAAGAGTTCACTAATTCCACAGACAAAAGTTCCCTTCTTGGGAACTCTGATAGATTCTATAGCCATGAAGATTTTTCTGATGGAGGTCAGAAAGTCAAAGATTCTAAATACATGCCGAGCCCTTCAGTCCAATCCTCGGCCATCAAGGGCTCAGTGTATGGAGGTAATTGGATTGATGGTAGTGGCAATGGACAGCATTCCGTTTGCTCCATTTCATCTCAGACCACTGCAACTGTGCATGCTCGGACAGTGGAATGGGGATTATGCAAATTTATCTCCTCCGATAAATCTGGACCAAGAGACCAGAAACTCTCTTCTTTGGTGGTTGTCGCCGGATCATCTGTCCCAAGGGACGTGTTTCCACAGACCCTTGTGGGTGATAGTGACAACGGACGCCAGTCTACTAGGCTGGGGTGCAGTCTGGAATTCCCTGAAGGCCAAGGGTGTATGGACTCAGGTGGAGTCTCTACTTCCAATCAATATTCTGGAATTGAGAGCAATATTCAATGCGCTTCAGGCATGGCCTCAGTTGGCTTTGGCCAAATTCATCAGATTCCAGTCGGACAACATTACGACTGTGGCTTACATCAATCATCAGGGAGGAACGAGGAGTTCCTTAGTGATGACAGAAGTATCCAAGATAATTTGATGGGCGGAGGCCCACTCTTGTTATCTGTCAGCAATCTACATCCCAGGAGTGGACAACTGGGAAGCAGACTTTTTAAGCCGACAGGCTTTTCATCCGGGGGAGTGGGAACTCCATCCGGAGGTATTTGCCTCACTGATTCTCTGATGGGGCAGACAGGAATTGGATCTGATGGAGTTTCGACAGAATGCCAAGCTCCCAAGATATGGATCCAGGTTGAGGGATCCTCAGGCCGAACTGATAGATGCCTTGGCAGTGCCTTGGCCATTCAACCTAGCTTATGTGTTTCCACCGTTTCCTTTCCTTCCCCGGGTGATTGCTCGGATCAAACAGGAGAGAGCTTCAGTAATTCTAATCGCGCCTGCATGGCCACGCAGGACTTGGTATGCAGATCTAGTGGACATGTCCTCTCTGCCTCCGTGGAAACTTCCAGTGAGATAGGACCTTCTCATTCAAGGTCCTTTCCAACATCCAAATCTAGTTTCTCTGCAGCTGACTGCTTGGAGAATGAACGCTTGATTTTATCTAAGCAGGGTTTCTCTGATTCGGTCATAGATACTTTGATTCAGGCACGTAAGCCTGTCACCAGAAAGATCTATCATAAGATATGGCGTAAATATCTTTTTTGGTGTGAATCCAAGGGCTACTTATGGAGTAAAGTTAGGATTCCCAGGATTCTGTCTTTTCTCCAAGAAGGATTGGAGAAAGGTTTATCAGTGAGTTCCTTAAAGGGACAGATTTCTGCCTTGTCAATTTTGCTACACAAATGTTCGGCAGATGTTTCAGATGTTCAGTCTTTTTGTCAAGCTCTAACCAGAATTAAGCCTTTATTTAGACCTATTGCTCCACCTGGAGTTTGAATTTAGTTCTTAATGTTCTTCAAGGGGTTCCGTTTGAACCCATGCATTCCATAGATATTAAGTTGCTATCGTGGAAAGTTTTGTTTTTGGTTGCTATTTCGTCTGCTCGTAGAGTTTCTGAGCTTTCAGCATTACAATGTGATTCGCCTTATCTTATCTTCCATTCTGATAAGGTGGTCTTACGTACCAAACCTGGTTTCCTTCCTAAGGTTGTTTATAATAAGAATATTAATCAGGAAATTATTGTTCCTTCATTATTTCCTAACCCTTCTTCTAAGAAGGAGCGTATGTTGCATAACCTGGATGTGGTCCGTGCCCTGAAGTTTTACTTGCAGGCGACTAAGGATTTCCGTCAATCCGGCTACCTCCCTTTCTTTTTGGCTGAAGGGTATCATCCGTCTGGCATACAAGACTGCTGGACACTAGCCTCCTGAAAGAATTACGGCTCATTCTACTAGGGCTGTGGCTTCCTCATGGGCATAAAAACGATGCTTCTGTTGAACAGATTTGCAAGGCTGCGACTTGGTCGTCTCTTCACACTTTTTCCAAATTTTCCAAATTTGATACTTTTGCTTCTTCTGAGGCTGGTTTTGGGAGAAAGGTTCTTCAAGCAGTGGTGCCTTCCATTTAGGTCCCTGTCTTGTCCCTCCCTTTCATCCGTGTCCTGTAGCTTTGGTATTGTATCCCACAAGTAAGGATGAAATCTGTGGACTTGTCATATCTTGTAGAAGAAAAGTAAATTTATGCTTACCTGATAAATTAATTTCTTCTACAATATGACAAGTCCACGGCCCACCCTGTCATTTTTAAGACAGATTTAAATTATATATTTTTTTTTATAAACTTTGCACCTTTGGCTTTTCCTTTCTCTTCCTAACTTCGGTCGAATGACTGGGGGTGGAGGGAAGGGAGGAGCTATATATATACAGCTCTGCTGTGGCGCTCTTTGCCACTTCCTGTTAGCAGGAGGATAAATCTCACAAGTAAGGATGAAATGCATGGACTTGTCATATTGTAGAAGAAATTAATTTAGCAGGTAAGGATAAATTTACTTTTTAAAGATCCTTCAGATGGGAAACTTGTATCTTATCTAAGGAAAATTAATTTATTTTCAGGTCGTTTTCTTAGGCCTGCAATTTCTTCGGCTGATGTTGCAGCTGTTTCATCTTTTTTAGTTGGAAACTTTAGTGCAACAAGTATCGGATTATGATTTGTTTAGCATGGTTAACTTGATTCAACATTCTAATAATTTCATTTGTGAAGCCATTTTTTGATATTATCAAAATTGAGGTTAAATCTATGTCTTTAGCTATTTTTGCTAGAAGAACGATGTGGCTTAAATCTTGGAATGCTGATTTGATTTCTAAATCCAGATTTCTATTTTCTTTTCTTCCAAGGTAATAAATTATTTGGTTCACAGTTGGATTCAATACTTTCAACTGCTACTGTGGGGAAGGGAGTTTTTTGCCTCAAGATTAAGTTCTAAGGGTAAATCTTAAGCTTATATCCGTTTTTGTTCTTAATAAGGAACTGAAACCTAATTCTTCCCCAAGTAATATGTTTCTAATTGGAAGCTTTCTTCAAAATGGAATGAATTCAAGCCATTTAAGAGATCAAAGCCAGTCCTCAAATTCGCATGAAGGTGCGGCCCTTATTCCAGCTTAGCTGGTAGGGGGCAGGTTAAGATTTTTTCTAAACTTGTGTGGTTCAATTTGGTCCAAACTCCTTAGATTGGGATACAGAATAGGATTCAGAGTAAGACCGCCTGTGAGAAGTCTTTTTCTCTCTCACATATTCCAGCAATCCCAGTAAAGGCTCAGACTTTCCTGAAGTGTGTTTCAGATCTTGAGTTATCTGGGGTATTCATACCAGTTCCGTTGCAGGAACGGGGTCTGGGGTTTTCTTCAGAACTATTCATTGTCCCAAAGAAAGAAAATCTTTTGAATTGTCATGTAAGAGTACCATCTTTCAGAATGGTGATTCTGCCTTTTGTTCAGCAAGGTCATTATTTGCCCAGAATAGACTTACAGGATGCATATCTTCATATTCTGTTTCATTCAGATTATTTTCATTTTCTGAGATTCTCTTTTTTGGACAAGCATTACCAATTTGTTGCTCTTCCATTCTGGCCTAGCGACAGCTCTAGGAATCTTTTCAAAGGTTCTCGTGTTTCCTTATTTGGACGATATCTTGGTACTTGCTCTGTCTTTTCGTTCTGCAGAATCTCATACGATTCAACTTCTGTTGTTTCTTCAAAGACATGGTTAGAAGATCATTTTACCAAAAAAGTTCCTTGATTCCTCAGACAAGGGTCACCTTTTTTAGGTTTCCAGATAGATTGTGTCAATATCTTTGTCTCTAACAGACAAGTGACAATTTATATTGGGTTCAGCTTGTCGGAACCTTCAGTCTCTATTATTTCCTTCAGTAGCTATATGCATGGAAGTTTTAGGTCTCATGACTGCAGCATCGGACTAGATTCCCTTTGCTCGTTTTCGTATGAGACCTCTCCAGTTTTTAATGCTGAATTAATGGTGCAGGGATTATTCTAGGATATCACATTTAATATCCTTGAATCCCAATATTCAACTATCTCTGACTTGGTGGTTAGACCACCATTGTATAGTTCTACAGGTCTCTTTGGTTCATCCAACCTGGACTGTGATCACAACAGATGCAAGTCTTTTAGGTTGGGAAGCTGTCTGGGGATCTCTGACAGCACAAGGGGTTTGGAAATCTCAAGAGGCGAGATTACCAATCAATATTTTGGAACTCCATGCGATTCTCAGAGCTCTTCAGTTTTGGCTTCTATTGAAAAGAGAGACGTTTATTGGTTTTCAGACAGACAATGTCACAACTGTGGCGTATGTCAAGCATCAGGGTGGGACTCACAGTCCTCAAGCTATGAAAGAAGTATCTCGGATACTTGCTTGGGTAGAATCCAGCTCCTGTCTAATTTCTGCGGTCCATATCCCAGGTATAGACAATTGGGAAGCGGATTATCTCAGTCATCAAGCTTTACATCTGGGAGAGTGGTCTCTTCACCCAGATGTGTTTTTTTCAAATTGTTCAGACGTGGGGGCTTCCAGAAATAGATCTGATGGCATCTCATCTAAACAAGAAACTTCCCAGGTACCTATCCAGGTCCAGGGATTCTCAGGCGGAAGCGGTGGATGCATTGACACTGCCTTGGAGTTATCAATCTGCCTATATTTTTCCATCTCTAGTTCTTCTTCCAAGAGTGATTTTCAAAATCATCATGGAACAATCGTTTGTGCTGCTGGTGGCTCCAGCATGGCTGCACAGCTTTTGGTATGTGGATCTTGTTCGGATGTCCAGTTGCCAACCTTGGCCACTTCCATTAAGGCCAGACCTTATATCTCAAGGTTCGTTTTTCCATCAGGATCTCAAATCATTAATTTTGATGGTATGGAAATTGAACGCTTAGTCATAGAGGTTTCTCTGACTCAGTGATTAATACTATGTTGCAGGCTCGTAAATCTGTGTCTAGACATATTTATTATCGAGTTTGGAAGACTTACATCTCATGATGCTCTTCTCATATATTCTCTTGGTATTCTTTTAGAATTCCTAGAATTTTACAGTTTCTTCAGGATGGTTTAGATAAGGGTTTGTCTGCAAGTTCTTTGAAAGGACAAATCTCTGCTCTTTCTGTTCTGTTCCACAGAAAAATTGCTAAACTTCCTGATATTCATTGTTTTGTACAGGCTTTGGTTCGTATGAAGCCTGTCATTAAATCAATTTCTCCTCCTTGGAGTCTTAATTTGGTTTTGAAGGCTTTACAGGCTCCCCCGTTTGAGCCTATGCATTCTCTGGACATTAAATTACTTTTTTGGAAAGTGTTGTTCCTTTTGGTCATCTCTTCTGCTAGAAGAGTTTCTGATTTATCTGCTCTTTCTTGTGAGTCTCCTTTACTGATTTTTCATCAGGATAAGGCGGTTTTGCGGACTTCGTTTAAATTTTTACCTAAAGTTGTGAACTCTAACAACATTAGTAGAGAAATTGTTGTCCCTTCTTTGTGTCCTAATCCTAAGAATTCTCTGGAGAGATCCTTACATTCTTTGGATGTGGTAAGAGCTTTGAAATATTATGTTGAAGCTACTAAAGATTTCAGGAAGACTTCTAGTCTATTTGTTATCTTTTCTAGTTCTAGGAAAGGTCAGAAGGCTTCTGCCATTTCTTTGGCATCTTGGTTACAGCTTTTGATTCATCATGCTTATTTGGAGTCGGGTAAATCCCCGCCTCAGAGGATTACGGCTCATTCTACTAGGTCAGTTTCCACTTCCTGGGTTTTTAAGAATGAAGCTTCTGTTGATCAGATTTGCAAAGCAGCAACTTGGTCTTCTTTGCATACTTTTACTAAATTCTATCATTTTGATGTTTTCTCTTCTTCAGAAGCAGTTTTTGGTAGAAAAGTACTTCAGGCATCTGTTTCAGTTTGATTATTCTGCTTATACTTTCAGTTTTTTTCATTATAAAATTAAAACTTTTGATTTGGGTTGTGGATTAATTTTTCAGTGGAATTGGCTGTCTTTATTTTTATTCCTCCCTCTCTAGTGACTCTTGCGTGGAGTTCCACATCTTGGGTATTTGCTATCCCATACGTCACTAGCTCATGGACTCTTGCCAATTACATGAAAGAAAACATAATTTATGTAAGAATTTGCCTGATAAATTAATTTCTTTCATATTGGCAAGAGTCCATGAGACCCACCCTTTTTATGGCGGTTATGATTTTTTTGTATAAAGCAATTTGATGCTTTTTGCTCCTTTCTTATCACCCCACTTCTTGGCTATTCATTAAACTGAATTGTGGGTGTGGTGGGGGGTGTATTTATAGGCATTTTGAGGTTTGGGAAACTTTGCCCCTCCTGGTAGGATTGTATATCCCATACGTCACTAGCTCATGGACTCTTGCCAATATGAAAGAAATTAATTTATCAGGTAAATTCTTACATAAATTATGTTTTTCAGATCGACAATATACTCTCATATACCATTACCTCTACGGATAACTGTTTCAGTACTGGTTTGGCTATCTGCTATATGTGGATGGGTGTTTTTGGTAAGTATGTTTTTATTTCTTTTTTTTTTCTTAAGTTTTTTTTTTATTTAAATCCAACAATATATACAGATGTCTCAAGTCACATATCATTGTGCCACGCAGGGCATAGTATCATATAATATGCTGAATAATACAAATCAAACACATTTCGAACCCATTTAGAAGTTACTGACCAAAGACGGATTCTATAGATATGGTTTCTTCTGAATCTTAATGGTACGATAATTTTATCTATAATATAATTGTACACTCTGTTGGAAGTTTTATATTAAACACATAACAAGACTTACCAACAAAAACCTAAAACCTAACAAAACTAATACAATAAGAAGAAAAAAAGGGGGGGAGGGGGAGAACAGCAGCTCTCTCTCACTGCTCGGGTTCGTTCTCCACTAACCAAAATTGGGGAAAGTGGCCAGCATAAATATTGGTTTGTACATAGGCAGATTTAAGTAGAAGTTTAACTAGGCTTTTTTGAACAACTTCTTGTTGAGTACATATAAAAATTTCCCATTTTTTAAAATAGGAAATTAAATGATCGTTTGAAAAATGAGATAAATTATACTGTTCTGACAAACACTGTACGATCAAAACATTTTTCAGTTGGGGGAATGTAGGCGCTGAACTTGATTTCCACATTCTAAGAATAAGGATATGGCCGATTAATATAATCGTATTTATTAATTTAAAATTCTTAGGAGTACCTTGGTATTTGACAAGAAAGAAAATCTCAATTGGTTTGATAATATGATCTAAATTTAAGACCATATTCATCCAATATGAAATTTTCTGCCAAAACTGAAACATTTTTGGACAATCCCAGAAACAATGTAACAGATCTGCATGTGTTGATCTACATCTGGAACAAAAAACACTGTTTTGTACCATCTAGATAATGTTTCTGGAGTAAGATAACTCCTAAGACTTATCTTAATTTGTGATTCCCTCCAAGATGAAGGAACCCATGCTTGGTCAATTATTTTAAAGCTATCTGTTATAATCTGACCACTAATATCTGGAAACGTATTAATCCATACTGCCACCATATCATCAACTTGCAAGTCTGAAGATTTACCCCTGATAGGTAAAAATTGAGAAACCTGTGAGGGAAGACCTAGCTCAGTACAAAGCCTCTGCCATGCCACAATTAGGGAGCGATGTTAATGGGCAGTGTAATATCGCCTTCAAATGAAATGGCGTAACCAAGTTAGATTCCCAATTATATGTAGTAATCTGTTCTTTTTCAGAAATCCAATCTATAGCAAACCTTGCCAAGGCCACTAAATTGTATGCTCAAATGTTAGGTAATGCTAGACCAGCTGCCATTTTGGAATTCATAAGTCGCTGAATAGCTATCCGGGGTTTTGTATTTTTCCATAGGAATTTTGTACACGCTTTATTATAGCTAAGAATGTCTGACTTATGTATCTGAATCGGAATATTTTGAAAAATATAAAATAATTTGGGAAAAATTATTGATTTAATCAATGCAACACGAGCTGATAAAGAAATGGGCAAAGTCCTCTAACTTCTTTTTACAGTTCTCTAAGCAAGATACATAATTCAATCTATACCATTCATCCGGATTATTAGTTAATTTCAGTCCTAAATAAGTCATTTGGGTTACTTCAATAAATGGATAATTAATTATAGTTGATGGATTTTTATCTATCCATAGAAGTTCTGATTTTAGCGTATTCATCTTGTAACCTGAAATTGAACCAAACTTAACAATAATATTCTGCAGAATTGGCAAGGTATTCTGTATATTAGTCAGGAATAATAGGAGATCATCAGCATATAATAATAATACAAGTTTTTGCCCCACCAGAAGGACCCCTTCGAGTTCTTGCCGAAGGATTATTGCTAAAGGCTTCAAAGAAATATTAAATAGTAATCGAGAGAGGGGACATCCCTGTCTAGTCCCTCTTTTAAGAACAAACTGAGAAGAAATCATATTATTAATGATAATCGCTGATGAGGGAGAATTATAGATTAATCGAATAACATTATTAAAATAGCCAGTCATTCCAAATTGCTCTAAAGCAGTGAATAAATGATCCCAGCTAATCCTGTCGAAAGCTTTCTCAGCATCAACTGTTAAAATAGCTTTATCGGATGATTTGCAGAGGCCCAAGGTCCTATATTTATTCCAAAAAACATACAAAAGCACCAGAACTTTCCTCGTATTCCTTACAGGGTTTCTCCCAGGCATGAATCCCGATTGATTCTCATGAATTAAATCCCCAATATGAGGTTTAAGACGACTGGCTAAAATAGCAGTTAAAATTTTATAATCAGAGTTCAATACCGAGATAGGCCTATAAGAACCAGGTAGCTCAGGGTCTTTATTCTTTTTTAAAATTAAAGAGATATTGGCAGCGGCAAAGTATGGTGAACATTCTATTTTCCCAGAAAAATAATAATTAAATAGTTTCTTCAGAACAGGAGTAACATGAGTTTGTAATATTCTATAGAATTGTGTTGGGAGAGAATCAGGCCCTGGAGCTTTATTTATTTTGGCGTTTTTAATGGCTAATGAGATCTCCTCTTCAGAGATTGGGGAATTCAATTCCGACATCATTTCTGATGAAAGTCTAGGGACGTTGATCTTGTCCCAAAATTCTTTTTTGTTTTTTTATATTGGGGGTTTCACTTTTATACAGATCACTAAAGTAGTCAAAGAATACCCTTTCAATATCTGTTTGTCTAGTAAATCTTTCCATACCCTTTTTAATTACTGGAATAGCATTCTTCGAAACTACCCTGGTAATTCTGGCCAGGAACTTGGCCGATCTTTCAGTATACCCACCATATATAGCTTTGGCTCTGAATTCTTCTTGAATATTTTCCTGCTTAATTTGAATATCTCAAGCCGTTTTTCACTTTCCTATAAGGATCCCAGCGACGTTTATTAGGGAAATCTATGTACGCTCTATACGTATTTTTAACTTGGTTAGCTAGCTGAACTTTGATACGCTTAGATTTTTTCTTCTGATTTAATTTCCCCCCGCAAAACACCTTTGGCGGTCTCCCAAAATACTTCTATTTTGTCAAAATAGTTCAAATTATTATTATAAAATTCCACATATCTATTGTTTAACCATTTATGAAAATTAATATTGTTGAATAAATGTTTTGGAAAATAAATGTTATTACTAATTGATCCCTTTAAATCAGAATTACATTTTAATGATATGGCAGCGTGGTCTGAAATTAAAATATCATCCATTTTGGGTACCCAAATTAAGCTGAGTAAAGAGTCTGAGATAAGAAAGTAATCGATCCTAGAAAGAGACTGATGTGCTTTAGATAAACATGTGTATGTCTGAACATCTGGATTTTGTATGCGCCAAATATCAACAAGGCCCAGTTGAAAACAAAACTTTTGTAAAATACGTGATTTCCTGTCTCTAGCAAACTTTATTTTTTTGTTAGATCTATCTAGTATTGCGTTTGCAATTAAGTTAAGGTCTCCAGCTACAATTACATTTTGTCCGATATATCTATGCAGTTTGGATGTTAATTTTATCCAAAAATCGCGGTCCACATTATTAGGGCCATATATGTTGCACAAAATATAACATGTTCTATTGATAGTAATTTCAATAATTAAAAACCGGCCCTCTGGATCTAGTTGTGTATTTTCAATATAATATTCTAACTTCTTATTTATAAGAATGGCCACCCCACATTTCCTGGAATCATGTGTAGCGGTGATAACCTCTCCAACCCATTTTATTTTAAGTTTCGGTATTTCTAATGTTTTTAAATGAATTTCCTGTAATAGGACAATATCAGGTTTAGATTTACCCAAGTATTTAATTATTGATTTCCTTTTGATTGGAGAGGTTATCCCGCCAACATTCCAAGAAATTAGAAATTAGATTAATAGATAGTGTCAACATCAAAAGTTAATAGGAAAAAATCCGCGGTGAGAAAGAGAAAAAAAAAAAAAAAAAAACTAAAATTAAAACAACAAGGAAATTTACAACACAACATTGCTACCTCCATTCTCTAGTCATTTAGATAATAATATTGTTATTTAACATGCCTATACAGCATACACTATCTTTAAGCTTATACCAAACTCACTGCAAAATGCGTCAGCTTCTTGAGTATTATTAAGAGTATATGAAGTTCCGTCTTTCATTACAATTAGTTTAGCAGGGTAGATCAGTTTAACATTATGATTAGCTCTCATAATTTTACCATAAAAAAAGGACATCTCTCTTATTTTAGATAGGGTTTCTGATGAAAAATCCTGGAAAATTTAAACCCTGTGTGGGCCAACAAGGAAGGGGTTGAACTTCCTGTAATGTATGAGATATAGTAATTTATCTTGAAAATTGACAAATTTAAATATAACAGGTCTTGGTTTAGTATTTTCACTATTGTTTTTTCAAATATCTTTCAATTTGAAAAGGGATTGATGGAGGAGGAACTAATAACGCTTGTGGCAAAGTTACGGTAACAAAGGTCATTAAATCTAAAAATTCGGAGGATTCCGGGAGACCTATAACCTTTAAATTATTACATCTCGAACGGTCCTCAAGATCCTCAATTTTTAGTTGTAGGGCTGCAATTATCTTGCTATGTGACACTGAGACAGGTTCTTGTAAATTGAGTCGATCTTCCAAATCTGATACTCCACCTCATCCAATCTTATAGAGAACTGTCTAACTTCTGAAGTCAAATTCGCAATTTCTTTCCTAATCTCAAGTTTTACTGAATCAAACTGTAGAGTTAACATTTTAGCAACTTCAGCTGCAAATTCTGCCGTATCATTATTTATAATGTTGCTTATCACTTTATCTTGCGATGTGTCTGTATTAGAATCCAAATGCCTACTATTTCCCTTTTTTTCCTTATGTTTAGGTGGCATATTGTGCGAGGAACTCTTATTGAGCATATACCTATCCATGAAAAACAAGCGTATAGGGGGATGAGTTTATAACTAAATATAAGTACTATAGAATTGTACACAATACACAAAAATAAAAAAAAGGAAACCTGATTATATATAAACAGCGTAAAAGATAGATATAGCACAAATGAAAACAGTGTTAAGTGAACTATTGCCCTACCACGGGCTGTGTTAGTCATATAAGCAACCTCATATCGATTATAGTCAGTACAATTACCCAATACAACTTACATCAAAAAATTATTTTTGAGGTTAGTACAGTGTAATAGCTAGCAATGATACTAGCTCTTGAACAGTGTAAAAGTGATGGGGGAGAAAAAAAAAAATTCCCCTTTTTTCTTTTTTTCCAAAATGTGTGAAAAATAGTGAATATGTGTAAATGAAGTGAAAAGTAAGAATACTGCTAATAAAAGTACTGCTGATTAAGTCAGCAAAAAGTGGACTATTGCCCTGTCTGGGGCAGTGTAAGTGATGTGAGACAACAACCAAAAAATGCACCTGTGCTGTCCAAATAGATTGGTATACACTATATATCTTCCACAGATATCTCACAATATATTTAACAAAATTCTACGTTTGATAGCTGTTATATCTTAGGTCAAGCTGTATACAGCTGTTCCACAGTATTTAATTAGAGAACACCTCTATAAGGAAATTTATTTACAAAACATATCCTTTAGTAATAGTAAAGCTAACCTTGATCATCACATGATACATTGTGAATTAGTGCTATGTATAGGAGCTATATATATATATATATATATATATATATATATATTCCTATAAATTCGAATGTGCCCCTAACAAAAAAAAAAAACAAGTCTGGCGGTTAAATGTCAAGTGTCTTCCCAGGCTGCTTAACACATTGAAATAAACTACTTTTGCTCTATGATAAAAAAGGAGACTGCAGATATAACACAAACCTCATTCACCAGTATCTATTAAAGGTGAGACTTAATAGACAGAAAGCATTGCACTTATATCACAAAATTAACATTAATAAGAAGTAACACTGTCCGTGCACATAGAAATATAATATCCCCTTTGGTACTTAAGGGTATCTATTATATTAGGAATATCCTTGTTCAATGACAATTGTATAACCCTTAATAATCCTGGGGTTGTACTGCAATGTTCCAGCGACTTTACAAGTGTCCCAGGTGATTCTATAACATTAGACTCTGATAACTGTTAGACTTAGTAACCAGGGCCCTGCAGACTTGTGTAACTTTTGTATAACCTTTGGAGACACAAAACTTCTGTATAGATAGCAGTCCTTGACTGTGGCCTCCTTTAATACTGCAAAAAAAATGTAAAAATGAAGCTCTCCAAAATGCCAAAGTTTCAATGCTTTATTTTAGAAAGTGCAGAGTCAAACAGCCACGACGTTTCGGGGAGCTATGCCCCTTAATCATGTGGTAAGTGATAGTACAGGTACACCTGTTTAAATAGCTCACCTTGGGATTTTAACCCTTACAATCTTGTATTCCACATTCTATAAATGCAACAGCACCATCTGCTGGTGGAAAGATAGGTAGACCATGTACAAAAATTAAAAACAAAAACAGCTATGAAGCCCCTATACCAGAACCACATCTACACAAACAGTAAACACTGCAATTTATTTATTAGAGCTTATTTAAACAACATTAGGCTCCATGATTTAAAACCAATATTGCAGAATATAAGAACACAAGAGCAACACCAGATCAGTAGAACACAGACCAGTCTATCTCTCTATTGAGCCCCCTAGGCTCCAGGGTATCCAACTTAAAAATCCAATAGGATTCACGTTGTTTCAAAAGGATATCCCTATTGCCACCTCTACGGGGGGTCCTAATTTGTTCGATTACCTGGAACCTAAGTTGGCTAATAGGATGTCCCATAGCCAAAAAATGATAAGCTACTGGTGCAGTGAATACCTTACACCTGATGTTGCTCTTGTGTTCTGTGATCCGATCCCGTACCCTCCTAGAGGACTCGCCAATGTAGGCTTTCCCACATGGGCATTTGATCATGTAAATAACATAATTGCTATTGCATGTAAAGTAGTCCCTATAATGAAATTTATAACCACTATGTGGGTGTAAAAAATAGGGACTCTTTATTATAGAATTGCAATTGCTGCACCCTAAACAGGGAAAACAGCCCAAATTCTTTTTGGTGATAAACCGCTGAGATAGTATTCTACCAGGGCCAATGTCAGCTTTAATCAAAGAGTCCCTCAAGCTCTTACTACGCTTATATGCTGGCATAGGCATTTGGTCAAATTCAACAACCTCCGAATTGCAATCTTTCAAGATACCCCAATGTTTTCTGATGATTTTCCAAACCTGATCACTTTGTCTGGAAAATTCAGATACAAAAATCATTCTCTTTGAATCTTTTTTAGAAGACAACCCAGGTTTTAACAATGATTTTCGATCCAATTGGGACACCTGATTGATGGTGTCAACAATAAGATCTCTGGGGTACCCGCGTTGCACAAATTTGTCACCCATTTCTGAAAGTCGCAAGGGTACTAACGATTCCTCTGCAACTATGCGCTTAACTCTAAGCAATTGACTCTTTGGCAATGATCTGACTAGTGAAGGATGATGTGCACTGCTATATAATAGCAGGTTATTCCTATCAGTTTCCTTGCTGAAAATATCAGTCTTGAAATTGCACCCATCCTTCAAAACAGTCACATCCAAAAAATCAATTGAAATTTCGCTATAAGTAAGTGTAAACTTAATACTGTTTGTCGAATCATTTAACTCCCTAACAAAAAGTTCAAGGGCTCCAACGCTGCCCAACCATATGCCAAAAATATCATCAATGTAGCGCCACCAGGTGGCGCCACACTGACGAAATAAATAATTTTCAAAAACAAATTTTTCTTCAAAAAGATTCATAAAAATGTTTGCATAGTTAGGGGCAACGTTGGAGCCCATGGCTGTCCCCTGTAACTGAAGGTAAAAAAAATCTTCAAATAAAAAATAATTGTTAAAAAGTATAATTTCCAACAGTTGCAGAATAAACCAAATCTGTGAAATGGAATATAAACCAGAAGTAAAAAGCGCATGTTTAACAGCTCCCAGTCCGCTCTCATGGGTGATTGAGGTATATAAACTTGTCACATCCAGACTGAAAAGAATGAATTTATCAGTCTGGAGTTGCAAGTTGTTCAATTTGACCAAAAAATCATTAGTATCCTTAATGAAAGTACTTGACTGCTCCACCAGGGGTCTCAAAAGTTTATCCAAGAAGATGGATATCCCTGAGAACACAGAGTTAGTTCCAGCCACAATCGGTCGCCCAGGTGGAGCAGTCAAGGACTTATGAATTTTGGGCAGTACATATAGTACTGGCGAGATCGGATCTTTAACAATAAGATATTTAGCTGTTTTATCATCAATGATGCCATTGTTGAGTGCAAATTTAACAGTGACAGATATCTCTTTAGTAATCTTAGATAGAGGATTAGCAGCAATTTTTTTATATACATTCCCAGCACTTAACTGACGATAAACCTCAGACCTATAGTCAGTTTTGTTCAAGATCACAGTAGCACCGCCCTTATCAGCTTGCTTTAAAATCACCTTGTCATTGTCTTTAATACTGCAGAAGTGTGGCCTCTTACTTGCTCCTACCCCGTAGGGTTATGGGAGCGCACAGTGTTATGGCTCCTACCCAATGGGTTATGGGAGTAGATTACCGGTTATAGATTCCAATAGGTAAAAGTACCTGGTTTAAAGTATTATATTACTTGGCAGTTTTAATCGACCAAATCTGTGATAAACATACTTATCTATAAGCCCTTTAGCTGGTGAGACGGGCCCTGCAGCCTATTGAAGATATATATGCAAAAGAGACCAATTTCAATTTCAAACTTTGTTTTATCCAGAAACTTTGCAGCTTTTGCAGGCAGCGTATTACACCTCCGACCCACTGTAATCACTGACAGAAGTTAGTAATGGAAATGTCGACTGAGTGGTGACATTAATTCCACAGCACCATGGTCACACACGCTCATAAAAAGTACCTGGAATTGGTCAAGAACACTGACCAGAATCTTCTGCGCTTGCTCTCCTTCGATTCCTTGAGACTGTAGAGATACGCGGTGAACCGGGTCCACGGCACTCCAGGACTGACCTTCCGTCACGTAAATGTTAACCTCCTGCAGCCGAAAACCACACTGACAACATTGCCAAGTCTTCTAAGCTGAGGGCGGAGGTGGCTGTATAGCCATTCTGTTTATTGCCTTCTGATTATCTGGGTTAGAATGGCTCCACTCCAGATAGGAGATTTCTGTATCCGCAGACTTCGAGGGCGCCCGCTCTGCAGCACTGTCATCCGGGCCTGTGGAGCTCACTTGGCCAAGGAAATCTGCGCCTTTCGATGTACAAGCCTCAGCTTGGTGCAGAGGCGCAAAGATGCAAGCGTACAACTTGCCCCGCCTCTCGCCGGAAGTCTCCCCCAGCATGTTTTTATTTCTTAAGACACCTCAGCTATGGTTTGGCACTTTATGCATTTATATAAAGTTCTATATTTGCCATGAGTCAGGTTCATGTATTTCCTTTTGCAGATTGTCAGTTTCATATTTGGGAAAGTTAATATTGAGAAATATTTTTCTTACCTGGGGTTTAGTCTTTTTTCAATTGACTACTTGTTTTAAATTGCGGGCTGTCTTAGGCTCGCGGGTGCACTAAATGCTACACTTTATTGCGTCATTCTTGGCGCGAGAATTTTTTGGCGCAAAAAGGCACGTCTATTGATGCAAGTTCGTCATTTCCGGCGTTGTAGTTAATGCGGGGGTTCACACAGGGTTACGTCATTAGTGACGTGAGTGTGTCATTTCCGGACATGGTTGGCGCCAAAAAAAAATTTCAGTTACGTTGTGTGTCATACTTGGCGCCAAACTTTTTTCATTATTTATTGTCCCATTGCTTTTGCCTCTTGCCTTTTTCTATGTCAGAGGGCTATGCTATTTAGGGCAAGAGAGTACAAGAAGCGCAAGAAAACTTGAGATTTTTAATAAAAGTATGCAGATACAATAAACATAAAAACTTACACTTAAGTAAGCCCAGTAAAGTTCCCAGATGAAGATCAAAGGCAGTGGCAGTCTGAGTCCCGATCAACAGGCAGAAGTGTCCAGATTTGGAATGGACCGCCGAACACAAGCCGGTGTCTGAAGTCACTGTGAAGTGTAGGATCCGGAGCGTCCCCCTTTAGGCCTAAACCTCTCAGGCTGCACAAACTGTCAATGAGGGCAAAGCACAGATCACATCTTACCTGATCTATTCTAATTGTGTCCTTGAAAAAGTCCGGCCGGGTTCCGGACAAAACGCATAGGGATATCGTCAAGTGCCTTTGATCTTCATCTGGGAACTTTACTGTGCTTACTTAAGTGTAAGTTTTTATGTTTATTGTATCTGCATACTTTTATTATCTCAAGTTTTTTTGCGCTTCTTGTACTCTCTTGCCCTAGTTTCGTCTCCACTCCGGTGATTACAGGAATTATCACCAAAGAGAAGCAGCATTTGCTTGGGCTTTCCCTAGAATCACCCTTAGGACTTTAACACTATCTCATCTGATTATTGGACTTTTTCACTGAAGTACAAGTGGATTCTAGGTTTGCATTTAGTTATTTATTGATATTTTGTACTATTTATTGTATGTATTATCAATTGTATGTATGTCATTTCTTGTTTGTGATGAATTTTATGTATGATATGGTACATTTTATCTGAACTATATTTTCTAAGGTTATCATTTTCTAGAGATATACTGGTGATAGGATTTGATCAGTTGATTAGCGCTGATATTTTGTTGTTTTTCTAGGCTATGCTATTTGCATTTTTCCCATTCCTGAAACTGTCATATAAGGAAATTGATAATTTTGCTTTATATTTTGTTTTTTCTTTTACATTCTGCAAGATGTCTCAATCTGATCCTGCCTCAGAAGTATTTGCTGGAACTTTGCTGCCTGACATCGGTTCTACCAAAGCTAAGTGCATTTGTTGTAAAATTGTGGAGATTATATCTCCTAATGTCATTTGTATTAGTTGTCATGATAAACTTTTACATGCAGATAGAGTGTCCATCTGTAATAGTACATTGCCGGTTGTAGTTCCTTCAACTTCTAATGTACATGATATACCTATGAATTTTAAAGAATTTGTTACTGATTCTATTCAGAAGCCTTTGTCTGCATTTCCACCTTCTAATAAGCGTAAGAGGTCTTTTAAAACTTCTCATAAAGTTGATGAAATTTCAAATGACCGACAACATAATGAATTATCCACCTCTGATGAGGATCTATCTGATTAAGAAGATCCTTCCTCAGACATTGACACTGACAAATCTACTTATTTATTTAAAATAGAGTATATGCGTTCTTTGTTAAAAGAAGTTTTAATTACTTTGGATATTGAGGAAGCTAGTCCTCTTGATATTAAAACCAGTAAACGTTTAAATGCTGTTTTTAAACCTCCTGTGGTTACTCCAGAGGTTTTTCCTATTCCTGATGCTATTTCTGACATGATTTCTAAGGAATGGAATAAGCCAGATACTCCTTTTAATCCTTCTGCAAGGTTTAAAAAATGGTATCCTTTACCAGCGATTGCAATAGAGTTTTGGGAAAAGATCCCCAAAGTGGATGGGGCTATTTCTACTCTTGTTAAATGAACCACTATTCCTATGGAAGATACTAATTCCTTTAAAGATCCTTTAGATAGGAAGCTTGAATCTTATCTAAGGAAAGCCTATTTATATTCAGGTCATCTTCTTAGGCCTGCAATTACTTTGGCTAATGTTGCAGCTGCTTCAACTTTTTGGTTGGAGAATTTAGCGCAACAAGAATTGGATTCTGACATATCTAGCATTGTTCGCTTACTGCAACATGCTAATCATTTTATTTGTGATGCCATTTTTGATATTAACAAAATTTATGTAAGATCCATGTATTTAGCTATTTTAGCTAGAAGAGCTTTGTGGCTTAAATCTTGGAATGCTGATATGACATCTAAATCTAGATTACTATCTCTTTCTTTCCAAGGTAATAATTTATTTGGTTCTCAGTTGGATTCTATTATTTCAACTGTCACTGGAGGGAAAGGAGTTTTTTTGCCTCAGGATAAAAAACCTAAGGGTAAATCTAAGGCTTCTAATCTTTTTCGTTCCTTTCGTCAAAATAGGGAACAAAAACCTAATCCTTCCACCAAGGAATCTGTTTCCAATTGGAAGCCTTCCTCAAATTGGAATAAATCCAAGCCTTTTAAAAAAACAAAGTCAGCTCCTAAATCCGCATGAAGGTGCAGCCCTCATTCCAGCACAGCTGCTAGGGGGCAGATTAAGGTTTTTCAAGGATATTTGGATACATTTTGTCCAAAATCAATGGATTCAGAGCATTGTCTCTCAGGAGTACCAGATAAGATTCAGAGTAAGACCTCCTGTGAGAAGATTTCTCTCACACATCCCAATGAATCCAGTAAAAGCTCAGGGTTTCCTGAAGTGTGTTTCATATCTGGAGGTTTCAGGGGTAATCATGCCGGTTCCTTTTCAGGAACAAGGCCTGGGGTTTTATTAAAATCTATTCATTGTCCCAAAGAAAGAAAATTCATTCAGACCAGTTCTGGATCTGAAGATTTTGAATCGTTATGTAAGAGTACCAACTTTCAAGATGTTGACTATAAGGACTATTCTGCCTTTTGTTCAGCAAGGATATTATATCTCTACAATAGACTTGCAGGATGCTTACCTTCATATTCCGATTCATCCAGAACATTATCAGTTCCTGAGATTCTCTTTTCTAGACAAGCATTACCAATTTGTTGCTCTTCCATTTGGCCTAGCAACAGCTCCAAGAATCTTTTCAAGGGTTCTGGGTGCCCTACTCTCTGTAATCAGAGAACAGGGTATTGCGGTGTTTCCTTATTTGGATGATATCTTGGTACTAGCTCAGTCTTTATGTTCTGCAGAATCTAACACAAATCAACTTGTGTTGTTTCTTCGAAAACATGGTTGGAGGATCAATTTACCAAAAAGTTTTTTGATTCCTCAGACAAGGGTCACCTTTTTAGGTTTCCAGATAGATTCAGTGTCCATGACTCTGTCTCTAACAGACAAGAGACATTTGAAATTGGTTGCAGCATGTCGCCACCTTCAGTCTCAGTCATTCCCTTCAGTGGCTATGTGCATGGAAGTTTTAGGCCTCATGACTGCAGCATCGGACGCTATTCCTTTTGCTCGTTTTCACATGAGACCTCTCCAGCTTTGCATGCTGAATCAATGGTGCCGGGATTATACAAAGATATCACAATTAATATCCTTAAATCCCAATGTTCGACACTCTCTGATGTGGTGGTTAAATCACCAGCGTTTAGTTCAAGGGGCCTCTTTTGTTCAGCCAACCTGGACTGTGATCACAACAGATGCAAGTCTTTGAGGTTGGGGAGCTGTCTGGGAATCTCTGACAGTACAAGGGGTTTGGAAATCTCAAGAGGCAAGATTACCAATCAATATTTTAGAACTCTGTGCAATTCTCAGAGCTCTTCAGTTTTGGCCTCTGTTGAAGAGAGAACCGTTCATTTGTTTTCAGACAGACAATATCACAATGGTGGCATTATGTCAATCATTAGGGTGGGACTCACAGTCTCCTAGCTATGAAAGAAGTATCTCGGATACTTGTTTGGGTGGAATCCATCTCTTGTCTAATTTCTGCGGTTCATATCCCAGGTGTACCTACATTTATTAACCCCTAATCTGCCGCCCCCAACGTCGCCGCCACTATAATAAAGTTATTAACCCCTTATCTGCTGGCCCTAACATTGCCGCCATCTACCTACATTTATTAACCCCTAATCTGCTGCCCCCAACGTCCCCACCACTATAATAAAGTTATTAACCCCTAAACCTAAGTCTAAGTCTAAACCTAACCCCCCTAATTTAAACATAATTTAAATAAATCTAAATAAAATTACTACAATTAACTAAATAATTCCTATTTAAAACTAAATACTTACCTATAAAATAAACCTTAAGCTAGCTACAATATAACTAATAGTTACATTGTAGCTAGATTAGGGTTTATTTTTATTTTACAGGCAACTTTGTATTTATTTTAACTAGGTACAATAGTTATTAAATAGTTATTAACTATTTAATAATTACCTAGTTAAAATAAAGACATATTTACCTGTAAAATAAAACCTAACCTAAGTTACAATTACACCTAACACTACACTACAATTAAATTAATTACCTAAATTAAATACAATTAATTACAATTAAATAAAATTATCTAAAGTACAAAAAACAAATACACTAAATTACAGAAAATAATAAAGAAGACGTCTTCACCCTACCAGGCCAAAGTCCTCAACAAAGCCGGGAGAAGTCTTCATCCAAGCCAGGCGAAGTGGTCCTCCAGACGGGCAGAAGTCTTCATCCAGACGGCATCTTCTATCTTCATCCATCCGGCGCGGAGCGGGTCCATCTTCAAGACATCCAACGCGGAGCATCCTCTTCTTCCGACGGTTAAAAACAGAATGAAGGTTCCTTTAAATGACGTCATCCAAGATGGCATCCCTTCAATTCCGATTGGCTGATAGAATTCTATCAGCCAATAGGATTGAAGTTCAATCCTACTGGCTGATCCAATCAGCCAATAGGATTGAGCTGGCATTCTATTGGCTGTTCCAATCAGCCAAAAGAATGTGAGCTCAATTCTATTGGCTGATTGCATCAGCCAATAGGATTTTTCCTACCTTAATTCCGATTGGCTGATAGAATCCTATCAGCCAATCGGAATTCAAGGGATGCCAACTTGGATGACGTCATTTAAAGGAACCTTTATTCTTCAGTTGGATGTCATTGGAAGAAGATGCTCCGCGTTGGCTGGCTTGAAGATAGACCCGCTCCGCTCCCGATGGATAAAGATAAATGATGCCGCCTGGATGAAGACTTCTGCCCCTCTGGAGGTCCTCTTCTGCCCGGTTTGGATGAAGACTTCTGGCCATCTGGAGGTCCACTTCTGCCCAGTTGGGTGAAGACGTCTCAAGGTAGGGTGATCTTCAAGGGGGTAGCGTTAGGTTTTATTAAGGGGGGATTGGGTGGGTTTTAGAGTAGGGTTGGGTGTGTGGGTGGTGGGTTTTAATGTTGTGGGGGTATTGTCATTTTTTTACAGGTAAAAGAGCTGATCACTTTGGGGCAATGCCCCGCAAAAGGCCCTTTTAAGGGTTATTTGTAATTTAGTATAGGGTAGGGCTTTTTTATTTTGGGGGGCTTTTTTATTAGAGTAGGTGTAATTGTTTTAAAATTCTTGTAATTATTTTTTTTTGTAATTTAGTGTTTTTTTTGTACTTTAGTTTATTTTATTTTATTGTAATTAGTTTAATTTAGGTAATTAATATATTTATAGTGTAGTGTTAGGTGTAATTGTAACTTAGGTTATGGTTTATTTTACAGGTAAATTTGTACTTATTTTAGCTAGGTAGTTATTAAATAGTTAATAGCTATTTAATAACTATTCTACCTAGTTAAAATAAATACAAAGTTGCCTGTAAAATAAAAATAAATCCTAAAATAGCTACAATGTAATTATTAGTTATATTGTAGCTAGCTGAGGGTTTATTTTATAGGTAAGTATTTAGTTTTAAATAGGACTAATTTAGTTAATTGTTGTTATTTTATTTCGATTTATTTAAATTATACTTAAGTTAGGGGGGTTAGGTTTAGGGTTAGACTTAGATTTAGAGGTTAATACATTTAATATAGTGGTGGTGACGTTGTGGGCGGCAGGTTAGGGGTTAATAAATGTAGGTAGGTGTCGGCGATGTTAGGGACGACAGATTAGGGGTTAATAAAATGTAACATAAAGTCAGAAGGAAAAAATGCACCAATGAGGCGTAGTATCTGCTGCAGTAAAAAATGTTTATTGTACAATCCAAAAGTAATGTACAAACAAAGTCACAGTGGAGAACGATCTGAATTGAGCACTTGGGGATTTTTGTTCTGAACACATTCTCGCTTTGATGATTATTTGTTAATAAAATGTAACTAGTGTTTGCGAGGCGGGAGTGTGGAGGTTTATGGGTTAATATATTTATTACAGTGTCGGCGATGTCCGGTCGGCAGATTAGGGGTTAAAAAATGTACTTAAGTGTTTGCGATGTGGGGGGGGGGCTCGTTTTAGGGGTTAACAGGTAGTTTATGGGTGTTAGTGTACTTTTTAGCACTTTAGTTAAGAGTTTTATGTTTCGGCGTTTTAAATGCGGTATCAGTCTTGACAGGAGATGCTGTACTGCTCACTTTTTCCAAGACTCGTAATACCGGCGTTAGGAAAATCCCATTAAAAAGATAGGATACACAATTGACGTAAAAGAATTTGCTGTATGCTCGAGTCGCGGAAAAAAAGTGAGCAGTACACCTGTACCTTGGGACCTCTCAACGCTGCTTTTTAAGGCTAACGCAAGACTCGTAATCTAGGCGTAAGTATCTTAAATTCCAATTGGCTGATTTAATTAATCATTTGATTATGCCTATATCTATGGCAACCATATTGTAAATATTTTTAAACCATATAATATTATCAGCGTCACCAATGATGGACCATATTGAGTAGAAAACGTATATTAAATTCCGATTTAGTGATTTGATTAATTATGTGATTAATTATTTCCAAATAAAAAGTGCTTTTTTTTTTTTCCCCTCTTCCCCTTCCCCTCTACTTCTATTCTCTTTTCTTTAGAGGCCTGGAGCATTTTCTTATAGCATATAAACTCTCACTAACATAGTGCTTCTTTAGAATTAATTTTGTATGAGTTGTACAAATATTCTAGTTTGTATTATGTAAGCTCGCTTTATAGACATAGAGTTTATACTAAAGAGTCTACGCTAACGGCCTATTGCATCTTTAAATTTAAGACAAGGGCTGATTGTTTGTCTGTTCGTTAGTTTGTTTATAATTGTATAGCTAACATAAAATGAGGATTTCAAGCAACTGATCTGTATTGTACCTCAAGAAAGGATTCTCTTTCTTTGTTAAGCTGTATCATTGCAAAAGTTGTCTTTATATAGTTTTATACCTGTATGAGGTTGTTTTAGAATTCAAACTACAGGGAGTGCAGAATTATTAGGCAAGTTGTATTTTTGAGGATTAATTTTATTATTGAACAACAACCATGTTCTCAATGAACCCAAAAAACTCATTAATATCAAAGCTGAATAGTTTTGGAAGTAGTTTTTAGTTTGTTTTTAGTTATAGCTATTTTAGGGGGATATCTGTGTGTGCAGGTGACTAATACTGTGCATAATTATTAGGCAACTTAACAAAAAACAAATATATACCCATTTCAATTATTTATTTTTACCAGTGAAACCAATATAACATCTCAACATTCACAAATATACATTTCTGACATTCAAAAACAAAACAAAAACAAATCAGTGACCAATATAGCCACCTTTCTTTGCAAGGACACTCAAAAGCCTGCCATCCATGGATTCTGTCAGTGTTTTCATCTGTTCACCATCAACATTGCGTGCAGCAGCAACCACAGCCTCCCAGACACTGTTCAGAGAGGTGTACTGTTTTCCCTCCTTGTAAATCTCACATTTGATGATGGACCACAGGTTCTCAATGGGGTTCAGATCAGGTGAACAAGGAGGCCATGTCATTAGAATTTCTTCTTTTATACCCTTTCTTGCCAGCCACGCTGTGGAGTACTTGGACGTGTGTGATGGAGCATTGTCCTGCATGAAAATCATGTTTTTCTTGAAGGATGCAGACTTCTAACTGTACCACTGCTTGAAGAAGGTGTCTTCCAGAAACTGGCAGTAGGACTGGGAGTTGAGCTTGACTCCATCCTCAAACCGAAAAGGCCCCACAAGCTCATCTTTGATGATACCAGCCCAAACCAGTACTCCACCTCCACCTTGCTGGCGTCTGAGTCGGACTGGAGCTCTCTGCCCTTTACCAATCCAGCCACGGGCCCATCCATCTGGCCCATCAAGACTCACTCTCATTTCATCAGTCCATAAAACCTTAGAAAAATCAGTCTTGAGATATTTCTTGGCCCAGTCTTGACGTTTCAGCTTGTGTGTCTTGTTCAGTGGTGGTCGTCTTTCAGCCTTTCTTACCTTGGCCATGTCTCTGAGTATTGCACACCTTGTGCTTTTGGGCACTCCAGTGATGTTGCAGCTCTGAAATATGGCCAAACTGGTGGCAAGTGGCATCTTGGCAGCTGCACGCTTGACTTTCCTCAGTTCATGGGCAGTTATTTTGCGCCTTGGTTTTTCCACACGCTTCTTGCAACCCTGTTGACTATTTTGAATGAAACGCTTGATTGTTCGATGATCACGCTTCAGAAGCTTTGCAATTTTAAGAGTGCTGCATCCCTCTGCAAGATATCTCACTATTTTTGACTTTTCTGAGCCTGTCAAGTCCTTCTTTTGACCCATTTTGCCAAAGGAAAGGAAGTTGCCTAATAATTATGCACACCTGATATAGGGTGTTGATGTCATTAGACCACACCCCTTCTCATTACAGAGATGCACATCACCTAATATGCTTAATTGGTAGTAGGCTTTCGAGCCTATACAGCTTGGAGTAAGACAACATGCATAAAGAGGATGATGTGGTCAAAATACTCATTTGCCTAATAATTCTGCACTCCCTGTATTTGTCTTTGTTATATTCTTTAATAATCCTCAATAAAAAAGAGAATTAAAAAATCATTTGGTTCTGTGGTTATGGCGTCTGCTAAGAGTGGGAAGACCAAATCCGGTCATAATGTTCAATATAATTTCCATCAGAACGAGGTTCTTGTTAGAATGGTTCTGGAACATTATGATTTTTTGTTTGGTAATAAAGCCCAAAAGACTTCTTTGGCCAGAAAAAAATTAGATATGGAGAAACATAAACGGCAATGTTTCTGCTGAGAGAAATCATGCGAAATTGGTGGAACATTGTCGCAAACGCTTCTTGGATATCAAGAAAATCCTGAAGGCCAAGTTGGCAAGGGAAAAAGGGTTTTAACCGTAGTATTGGTGGGGAGGTTGCATTTGTTGCAGAACTTTCGTCCTACAAAAATATGCTGATGGAAAAGTTGGGGGATATTATGGCGCAGGGTCTGGACGTGGAAGGACATGATAACGACGAGTTGGCAAGTACTACACTAGTATTACATGCGTCAATCATGGGGAATTTTTTTGGGAGTTTAAATAATGGTCAGCCAGTTTGTTTTGTTACCTAAATATATTATGAAATGTATTTTTCTCTCATTTAAACCTTTATGTTTTACAGCATCTACTGCCACACAGGCACCTGCAACAGTTGAGCCTGTGATTATCCTGACCGAGTCCAGTCACAGCTTCTCCTCAGCACGCACACTGCCTGATATAATATTCAGCACCCAGTGGTGTATTTAGGTTTTGTGTTGCCCTAGGCACTCTAAATTCTGTTGCCCCCCCCCCCCCAAAGGTTTTAGGCCTTTTTTGCCTTAATATTTTTTTGGGTCAGTGTGTAAAGTGTTTTTTTTATATATATATCAATTAAAAAGAAAATGGATAGCAAAACACTTGCATACAGGTGGGTTGAATTACATGCATCTCATACCATTTTCTCCCTGAGTGAAGGGAGAGAAAAGAAGGGGAGGGGAGAAAAGGGAGGGAAAAGAAAGAAGGAGGGGAGAGAGAGAGAGAGAGAGAGAGAGAGAGAGAGAGAGAGAGAGAGAGAGAGAGAGAGAGAAGAGAAAAGTGGGTAGGGACAGGAGAAAAGAGGGAGGGAAAGAAGGGAGGGAAAGAAAGTGATAGAATGGAGCAAGGGAGGGAGTTGAGAGAAAGAAGGGAGGGAGGAAGGCAGGGAAAGAAATAAGGGAGGAAGTTGAGGGAGAGAGTGAGTGAGTTGAGGGATGAAGGGAGGGAGAAAGGGAAAGAAGGGAGAGAGGAAGGGAAAGAAGGGAGAGAGGAAGGGAGGGAAAGAAGAATACACTTTGAAAACTATCACTGCCCTTCACATGCGACAACATACAGTAATTACCATCATTCAAATAATTAAACTTTTTAAGTGTCCATTTACTATTTACTCCGTGCAGAGAAAGTTAGCTATTAGTAGCTAACATACATTAGCGCTGATAGTTTATGATTAGACATCACAAGCTGATCTAAGCAGAGCACAGATGCATCCAGTCTGTTAGTTACTAAGACCTGCAATAAGCACTATGCTCGCAGACCCACCACAGCTGACATGGGGAAGCAGAATATCAGCACAAGGTCTTCTCCAGCCTCACCTTGTAAGCATATCCCTGGGCAAGTTTCTCACCAAGAACGCTTTTACTGCAAAAAATGCCAGCGGCTCTAAATGAAGCAACGGTTTAAAGGAGCACTGCCTGTGAAGGGTGACCTTAATCAGCACATGTGCCTTGTCTTCTCTGTAAAAGCCTGCACTTGATCGTTCACTGCAGGGGGGACTGAGAGCAGTCAGGGCCCCTGGGCATAAATGTGGCAGGGCCCCCACCTCCTCTTTGCTCCACCTACCTACCTCCTCCGCCCCTCCTCTACCCTATTGCCCCACCCACCTCCTGTGCTTCTCCCTCCTACCTCCCTTGCCCCTCCCACCTCATATGCCCCTTCCCACCATGTTTTTAATTGACATATAAAGAGACCATTTTTCCTTAAATATTTTTAATTAGATTTAAATATTGTAAATTAACAAGTGCTTGTGCAAAAAAAAAAAAAAAAAAACAACATCCCTGCCTATATGCACTACACTATGGAGCAGAAAGTAGTGAGGGGCAGACAAGGGGGTAAATCACTTCTATTTACTTGTTACTGGCAGCTAAAGAGGTAATATCATTCATTTGTATGTTACTGGCAGCCAAGGGGTAAAATATACATGGAATTAACATTGGGGCTAAGGTAGTGCTGTTAGGTGGGACATTGGGGCAGAATTATCAAATGTTGAGCGAACATGATTCACTGTAGTAAATCATGTCTGCCCGACATCGCTAAATGCCAACAGGGAAAGGAGAGAGAGACAGAAAAAGGGATGGAGAGAGAGAGACACAGAGGAAGAGAGGGGAAGAGAGACAGAGGAAGAGAGGGGGAGTGAGACAGAGGAAGGAAGGGAGAGACAGCAGCAGAGGAAGGGAGGGAGAGACAGCAGAGGAAGGGGGGGAGAGAGAGAGAGTGAGAGAGAGAGAGAGAGAGAGAGAGAGAGAGGGAAGAAGGATACAATGTATGCACAAGACAGGAAAGCTTCATTCTTTAGAAAAGTTTGCAGCAGAATTAAATTGGGGGGTTGTTATACATTCTGTAGCCACAGAAAATGAAACAAATTTTGCTTGTAATAAATGCTGGTATATAATTTATATAGGTATCATTGTTATACCTACTATAAGGGGATCCACTGATCTCCTAGGACCCACCACTGCCATCCTGTCCATAACATTTCCAGCCCCCCACAACTCATCTCATCTATTTATTTTTATTTGGGTGGGTAATTTTAAGGGTAGATCTTGGAGACAGAAGCTGTATTTCTAAGGTTTTTGGGTCCTTGGGTGCTATGAGGACCTTTGATGTTAGGGGATGTACTGGCGTGATTGTGTAAGCAGGTGATAGCAGGTGAAAGGGACACATACACAGTACACACCCACACATACATACACAAAGATATACACACATATACATACACAAAGATTTACACACATATACATACACAAAGATTTACACACATATACATACATACACATACATACACAGAGATACACACACACACACAGAGATACACACATACATACACAAAGTTACACACACACACATACATACGCAGAAATACACACCCACACACACACATCCATACACAGAGATACACACACACACATCCATACACAGAGATACACACACACACACAGAGATACACACACACAGAGATACACATACATACACAAAGTTACACACACACACATACATACACAAAGTTACACACACACACACATACATACACAAAGTTACACACACACACATACATACACAAAGATTTACACACATATACATACATACACATCCATACACAGAGATACACACACACACACGCAGAGATACACACATACATACACAAAGTTACACACACACACATACATACGCAGAAATACACACCCACACACATACATTCATGCACAGAGATACACACACACACATTCATGCACAGAGATACACACACACACATCCATACACAGAGATACACACACACAGAGATACACATCCATACACAAAGTTAAACACACACACATACATACACAGAGATACACACAAATACATACAGATGGCCCTCGGTTTACAACGGTTCAATTTGCACTGTTTCAGAATAACAACCTTTTTTTCAGTCATGTGACTGCTATTGAAAAGCATCGAAAAGCAGTGAATTGATTAACATAGCCAGTAGGTGGAGCTGTCCGCTTGTGTTGCAGCAAAGATATGCAAGCCAAGCAAGCTGAAATTAATCAGTTTAACCAGACCTGAGCTATCGAGCAGCTTTCAAAGGAACAAGATCTTCCTGTCTATAAATCAGTCCAGATTGGAATGCATAGAAAGAACTGTTTGCAGAAAAATGCAAGTAAAGTCTGTGTTGTGTGATTATTTTTATTAGGTTTATAATGCTGTTTAGTATTTAAAGTCTTCATTTCAAAGCTTTAAAAATAATGTATTAGGTGTTACTTATGCCAATTTTGAGAGGGGCCTGGAACCTAACTCCCTCACTTCCTATTGACTTACATTATAAACCGGGTTTCAATTTACAACGGTTTCGATTTACAACCATTCCTTCTGGAACCTAACCCTGGCATAAACTGAGGGCTACCTGTACACAGAAATACACACACATACATACACAGAAATACACACATACATACATACACAGAAATACACACCCACACACATACATACATGCACAGAGATACACACACACCCACACACACACATACTATCATACATACATGCACAGAGATACACACACACCCACACACATACATACATGCACAGAGATACACACACACCCACACACACACATACTATCATACATACATGCACAGAGATACACACACACCCACACACACACATACTATCATACATACATGCACAGAGATACACACACACCCACACACACACATACTATCATACATACATGCACAGAGATACACACATAGATAGGCACCAACACATGCACACACAGATATAGGCAGACATACACATATATATGCAGGGACATCCATGCATGGTAATATTTTTTTATTTTTTTTAAATACTCTTGGGACTTTTTCTTATTCTAAACTTGAGGTCCAGTCCAGCTCATTTAAATGTCCATAACAGTGGAAGTGTATTAATAATCTGAGCCTTCTTTGTGCATTGTGCCACAGTACATAATGTATATTTAGTATTTTTTAGTAACTCACAGACTGACCTCTATCACTGCTTCAAGCACCCCGCTGTGCAGGAGAGTTATAAATTTCAACCGGAGATCTCCTCTCCCTCATGACCTCCTGCCCTCCAGAATAGGACAACACTAATTCACAATTTAACCCCATGGCTACCAAAAAGGACTGCAATACACTGCTTAGGAATAAACTGCAGTCCTTTCTGGGAGCCAGGGAGTTAATTTGTGTTCAGCAATTTCAGCATGTTACAGAGTCTATTAGGTTCAAGGAGAAGTGTTTACCAGGTCCCACATTTAACATCTCAACACTATCCCCGCATACCCCCCAACTTTCCCGATTTTTGCGGGACAGTCCCGATTTTAGGGGTCTGTCCCCCTGTCGCGGGTTGCTAGCCATCTGTCCCGTTTTGCCCCAGCCATTAAAAAAAAAAAATTGTTTTAAATTCTGTTCAGCTGACTTTGCTCTGACAGGGTTAGATACCTGTTAGATTCCCTGTGGAAAAGGAATGGTGTGTGGGTTAAGCAGGAGGCTGTATACACTCTGACCACGGGTAATGGTGACCTCTCTAACCTACCTCTGGTAGTGATGATGTCTAACCCCTGGTGATAATACTAGCATGCCTTCAGTTTTATACAATGAACAGTGCTAATACCAGGGTAAAGAACAGTGGCAGCCGCAGACTGCCAGCTAATGTGCTTGCCAACCCCAGGACCCCATACAATGAATTACAGATACTCATATATGATGTAGTGTGTGTCTATCTGTATCCATAACTCTGTGTGTGTGTATCTGTATGTATAAGTTTATGCTATGTAGTGTGTGTGTGTCTGCATGTATAAATGTAAACTATGTAGTGTGTGTATGTGTATCTGCATGTATAAGTGTGTATCTGCATGTTTAAGTGTATGCTATGTAGTGTGTGTGTGTGTGTGTGTCTGCATGTATAAGTGTATACTATATAGTGTCTGTGTATCTGCATGTATATGTGTGCTGCCTGTATAAGTGTATGCTATGTAGTGTGTGTGTCTCTTCGTGTGTAAGTGTATGCTATGTAGTGTGTGTGTATCTTCATGTGTAAATGTATGCTATGTAGTGTGTGTGCATCTGCATGTATAAGTGTATGCTATGTAGTGTGTGTGCATCTGCATGTATAAGTGTATGCTATGTAGTGTGTGTGCATCTGCATGTATAAGTGTATGCTATGTAGTGTGTGTGTATATCTGCATGTATAAGTGTATGCTATGTAGTGTGTGTGTATCTGCATGTGTATGCTATGTAGTGTGTGTGTGTATCTGCATGTATAAGTGTATACTATGTAGTGTGTGTATCTTCATGTATAAATCTATGCTATGTAGTGTGTGTGTATCTGCATGTGTAAGTGTATGCTATGTAGTGTGTGTGTATCTGCATGTATAAATCTATGCTATGTAGTGTGTGTGTATCTGCATGTGTAAGTGTATGCTATGTAGTGTGTGTGTATCTGCATGTGTAAGTGTATACTATGTAGTGTGTGTATCTGCATGTATAAGTGTATGCTATGTAGTGTGTATCTGCATGTGTAAGTGTATGCTATGTAGTGTGTGTGTGTGTGTATCTGCATGTGTAAGTGTATGCTATGTAGTGTGTGTGTGTGTGTATCTGCATGTGTAAGTGTATGCTATGTAGTGTGCTACTGTGCATTTTTGCTGACTTTAAAGGCCAGAATCTAGAATATTAATGGGGAATGCAGAGAGCAGTTTTAAAGAATTTATTATTAAATGTCCAATTAAGATAAAAATATTTAGCAATGTCTTTGCAAAGGCTTAGTAAATACATAGCTCACATAGCCATACCAGTGGTTTGAGCTTGTGTTTGATTTGCTGCCTGTGTATTAAAATATATGACTTTATTAAGAATTTTATTTATATTACTTTGGTCTTATGATTTTTTAAGCCCCGCCCACCACATTTAAATTTTTTGCCGCGGGGGGGGGGGTGTCCCTCTTTTGAATTTTGAAATGTTGGGAGGTATGCCCTGACAGTCACAGGCTCAGCTTATCCGGAAGGTAGGAGACAGCCTTAGAACAAGTAAGCCGCACAGTGACAGACACTGTAGGCTGTAGCGTAGCAGTTACTTTAAAGCATTGTTCCAGTACTAAAATAAATAGGAGCAGCACAAACAATGGAGAATTAGATTAGTGCATGTTTCCTATCCCTATTGCTTTGCTTACCTCCGGCCGGCTCCTTCTCTTGCTAACTTAGTCAGACCTGAGTCCAGTCCTTCCTTCAGCACAGTCAGTCAGCTTCACCCACATGTGGCCAGTGCAGTGCACAAACGCTATTGCCGCCAACTGCGCAGTAAGTTAAAATTGTGTGCGCACGGCTGGCGGTAGGTGGAGCTAGGAGGCAGAGCCACAGGTTATTGAGTAAAACTGTGTCACTCACTAGGTAGTTACCTAACCAGACTCCAAGTCTCCTCGCTCCAGCCACGTCCACGCTGATACATTTATATGCTAGGTCAGGGCTGCACTAATACGGCCGCACACGTAATAGGGCCCGCCACCAGTACAAAAATCTAATACAGCCAAAAGCTGGGGGAGAAAAAATACATTTAAATCCTGCTCTAAGTCTGCACAGTATGATGCATGGGGATGATGGGGCCCCCCTAGATGATGGGCCCTCAGGCAAGGGCCGATTTGCCTGACTTGTCAGTCCACCCCTGGCTCACTGTACTGTGTGCTGGCTTTTAGAGAGAGGATAGGGCAGATGTGCTGCCCCTCCCAAATCTGCTGCCCTAGGCACCGGCCTTGTTGGCCTAGGCCATAATACGCCCCTAACAGTACCCCTGAACTGGTTGTGGGCCATACAACATGTATGTCTGTTAATGTAATCATTAGTTTAATTGAAATGCTATCAATTTGATTTTTAACAATTAAGTTTAATGTAATATACCTTTTTCATTTTAGTGGAAGTAACTTGTGCTATAAGACCACCTTCAACCTCTTCTATATCCTCTTCAGGTAACAAAATCAAGAAAACACCCAAATGTTTTAAATGTGCTCACTTAAAGGGACAGTCAATGCCGTAATATTTAAATTGTCTTACTCAAGAAAATCACAGTATTAAACAACACTGTTATATTATATTGATTTTACAATCTGTGTAGCTTAAACTCTGCAAACATCCCGCTTATCGCAGACATATTTATGTATTTCAAATGTATTAAAAATTATATTAATATAACATTGCTGGTTATGCAAAAGCTGATTAATGGTTAGTCAATGCTTTTATATACCTTCATAAAACATACCAAATTGAGAGTTGTCTGTCACACCAACATACATATAACAGAATATTTGGAAATTAATGAGAGGAGCAAAACAATATCAGGTGTGCCTTATAGTTAATCTGGTGTTGTTACATGTAAAGAGTTAATCAGTCATTAGAAGTAGCGATGTCGCGAATAGTTCGCCGGCGAATAGTTCCCGGCAAACATAGGCCTAGATTTAGAGTTTGGCGGTAGCCGTGAAAACCAGGGTTAGAGGCTCCTAACGCTGGTTTTAGGCTACCGCCGGTATTTGGAGTCAGTCAAATGTAAATTGCGTATCCTATCTTTTCAATGGGATCTTTCTAACTCCGGTATTTAGAGTCGTGTCTGAAGTGAGCGTTAGAATTCTAACGACAAAACTCCAGCCGCAGAAAAAAAGTCAGTATTTAAGAGCTTTCTGGGCTAACGCCGGTTTATAAAGCTCTTAACTACTGTGCTCTAAAGTACACTAACACCCATAAACTACCTATGCACCCCTAAACCGAGGTCCCCCCACATCGCCACCACTCGATTAAATTTTTTTAACCCCTAATCTGCCGACCGCCACCTACGTTATACTTATGTACCCCTAATCTGCGGTGGAGGTCTTCAAGATGGAGCCGGTCCTCATCGGATGAAAATAGAAGATGCCGCTTGGAAGAAGATGGTTGCCGGTCCGGATCTACTCTTCTTCCCGGATAGGATGAAGACTTTGGAGCCTCTTCTGGACTTCTTCAGCCGTCGGATGATGGATGTCTAGCCCCCGCTTGGGCTTAGATGAAGATTTCGGAGCCTGTAACGATCGGTGATACCTGGCATGGTAAAGACAAGGTAGGAAGATCTTCAGGGGCTTAGTGTTAGGTTTATTTAAGGGGGGTTTGGGTTAGATTAGGGGTATTTGGGTGGTGGGTTGTAATGTTGGGGGGGGTATTGTATGGTTTTTTTTACAGGCAAAAGAGCTGAATTCTTTGGGGCATGCCCCGCAAAGGGCCCTGTTCAGGGCTGGTAAGGTAAAAGAGCTTTGAACTTTAGTAATTTAGAATAGGGTAGGGCATTTTTTTTATTTTGGGGGTCTTTGTTATTTTATTAGGGGGCTTAGAGTAGGTGTAATTAGTTTAAAATTGTTGTAATATTTTTCTGATGTTTGTAAATATTTTTTTATTTTTTGTAACTTAGTTCTTTTTTATTTTTTGTACTTTAGTTAGTTTATTTCATTGTATTTATTTGTAGATATTGTATTTAATTAATTTATTGATAGTGTAGTGTTAGGTTTAATTGTAGGTAATTGTAGGTATTTTATTTAATTAATTTATTGATAGTGTAATGTTAGGTTTAATTGTAACTTAGGTTAGGATATATTTTACAGGTAATTTTGTAATTATTTTAACTATTTTAGCTATTAAATAGTTATTAACTATTTAATAGCTATTGTACCTGGTTAAAATAAATACAAAGTTACCTGTAAAATAAATATTAATCCTAAAATAGCTATAATATAATTATAATTTATATTGTAGCTATATTAGGATTTATTTTACAGGTAAGTATTTAGCTTTAAATAGGAATAATTTATTTAATAAGAGTTAATTAATTTCGTTAGATTTAAATTATATTTAAGTTAGGGGGGTGTTAGTGTTAGGGTTAGACTTAGCTTTAGGGGTTAATACATATATTAGAATAGCGGTGAGCTCCAGTCGGCAGATTAGGGGTTAATGTTTGAAGTTAGGTGTCGACGATGTTAGGGAGGGCAGATTAGGGGTTAATACTATTTATTATAGGGTTAGTGAGGCGGATTAGGGGTTAATAACTTTATTATAATAGCGGTGCGGTCCGGGGCACAGTGTCACACCAGTGCAACTCATATCTGGTGTAACAGTAGTGTACATTTAAAAAAAAAACCACTTTTTTGACTGTGAAATAATAGCAGTCAGTTTCCTTCACACGTGTGCGTTTCAGTGCCTGCCTGCCAGGGCACAGTGTCACACCAGTGCAACTCATATCTGGTGTAACAGTAGTGTACATTTAAAAAAAAAACCACTTTTTTTACTGTGAAATAATAGCAGTCAGTTTCCTTCACACGTGTGCATTTCAGTGCCTGCCTGCCAGGGCACAGTGTCACACCAATGCTACTCATATCTGTTGTAACAGTAGTGTACATTTAAAAAAAAAAAAACTTTTTTGACTGTGAAATAATAGCAGTCAGTTTCCTTCACACGTGTGCGTTTCAGTGCCTGCCTGCCAGGGCACAGTGTTACACCAGTGAAACTCATATCTGGTGTAACAATAGTGTACATTTAAAAAAAACAAAACACTTTTTTGACTGTGAAATAATAGCAGTCAGTTTCCTTCACACGTGTGCGTTTCAGTGCCTGCCTGCCAGGGCACAGTGTTACACCAGTGAAACTCATATCTGGTGTAACAATAGTGTACATTTAAAAAAAAACAATACTTTTTTGACTGTGAAATAATAGCAGTCAGTTTCCTTCACACGTGTGCGCTTCAGTGCCTGCCTGCCAGGGCACAGTGTCACACCAGTGCAACTCATATCTGGTGTAACAGTAGTGTACATTTAAAAAAACCAACACTTTTTTGACTGTGAAATAATAGCAGTCAGTTTCCTTCACGCGTGTGCGTTTCAGTGCCTGCCTGCCAGGGCACAGTGTCACACCAGTGCAACTCATATCTGGTGTAACAGTAGTGTACATTTAAAAAAAAAAAACTTTTTTGACTGTGAAATAATAGCAGTCAGTTTCCTTCACACGTGTGCGTTTCAGTACCTGCCTGCCAGGGCACAGTGTCACACCAGTGCAACTCATATCTGGTGTAACAGTAGTGTACATTTAAAAAAAAAACATAATTTATGTAAGAACTTACCTGATAAATTCATTTCTTTCATATTAGCAAGAGTCCATGAGCTAGTGACGTATGGGATATACATTCCTACCAGGAGGGGCTAAGTTTCCCAAACCTCAAAATGCCTATAAATACACCACTCACCACACCCACAAATAAGTTTAACGAATAGCCAAGAAGTGGGGTGATAAGAAAAAGTGCGAAAGCATAAAAAATAAGGAATTGGAATAATTGTGCTTTATACAAAAAAAAATCATAACCACCACAAAAAAGGGCGGGCCTCATGGACTCTTGCTAATATGAAAGAAATGAATTTATCATGTAAGTTCTTACATAAATTATGTTTTCTTTCATGTAATTAGCAAGAGTCCATGTGCTAGTGACGTATGGGATAATGACTACCCAAGATGTGGATCTTCCACGCAAGAGTCACTAGAGAGGGAGGGATAAAATAAAGACAGCCAATTCCGCTGAAAATAATCCACACCCAAAATAAAGTTTAATTTTAAAAATATAAGCAGAAGATTCAAACTGAAACAGCTGCCTGAAGTACTTTTCTACCAAAAACAGCTTCAGAAGAAGAAAACACATCAAAATGGTAGAATTTAGTAAAAGTATGCAAAGAAGACCAAGTTGCAGCTTTGCAAATCTGATCAACCGAAGCTTCATTCTTAAATGCCCAGGAAGTAGAGACTGACCTAGTAGAATGAGCTGTAATCCTTTGAGGCGGAGTTTTGCCCGACTCAACATAAACATGATGAATCACAGATTTCAACCAAGATGCCAAAGAAATGGCAGAAGCTTTCTGGCCTTTTCTAGAACCGGAAAAGATAACAAATAGACTAGAAGTCTTTCGGAAAGTCTTAGTAGCTTCAACATAATATTTCAAAGCTCTAACAACATCCAAAGAATGCAATGATTTCTCCTTAGAATTCTTAGGATTAGGGCATAATGAAGGAACCACAATTTCTCTACTAATGTTGTTGGAATTCACAACCTTAGGTAAAAATTTAAAAGAAGTTCGCAACACCGCCTTATCCTGATGAAAAATCAGAAAAGGAGACTCACAAGAAAGAGCAGACAATTCAGAGACTCTTCTGGCAGAAGAGATGGCCAAAAGGAACAAAACTTTCCAAGAAAGTAATTTAATGTCCAATGAATGCATAGGTTCAAACGGAGGAGCTTGAAGAGCCCCCAGAACCAAATTCAAACTCCAAGGAGGAGAAATTGACTTAATGACAGGTTTTATACGAACCAAGGCTTGTACAAAACAATGAATACCAGGAAGATTAGCAATCTTTCTGTGAAAAAGAACAGAAAGAGCAGAGATTTGACCTTTCAAGGAACTTGCGGACAAACCTTTATCTAAACCATCCTGAAGAAACTGTAAAATTCTCGGAATTCTAAAAGATTGCCAGGAAAAATGATGAGAAAGACACCAAGAAATATAAGTCTTCCAGACTCTATAATATATCTCTCTAGATACAGATTTACGAGCCTGTAACATAGTATTAATCACAGAGTCAGAGAAACCTCTTTGACCAAGAATCAAGCGTTCAATCTCCATACCTTTAAATTTAAGGATTTGAGATCCTGATGGAAAAAAGGACCTTGCGACAGAAGGTCTGGTCTTAACGGAAGAGTCCACGGTTGGCAAGAGGCCATCTGGACAAGATCCGCATACCAAAACCTGTGAGGCCATGCTGGAGCTACCAGCAGAACAAACGAGTATTCCTTCAGAATCTTGGAGATTACTCTTGGAAGAAGAACTAGAGGCGGAAAGATATAGGCAGGATGATACTTCCAAGGAAGTGATAATGCATCCACTGCCTCCGCCTGAGGATCCTGGGATCTGGACAGATACCTGGGAAGTTTCTTGTTTAGATGAGAAGCCATCAGATCTATTTCTGGAAGTTCCCACATTTGAACAATCTGAAGAAATACCTCTGGGTGAAGAGACCATTTGCCCGGATGCAACGTTTGGCGACTGAGATAATCCGCTTCCCAATTGTCTATACCTGGAATATGAACCGCAGAGATTAGACAGGAGCTGGATTCCGCCCAAACCAGAATTCGAGATACTTCTTTCATAGCCAGAGGACTGTGAGTCCTCCTTGATGATTGATGTATGCCACAGTTGTGACATTGTCTGTCTGAAAACAAATGAACGATTTTCTCTTCAGAAGAGGCCAAGACTGAAGAGCTCTGAAAATTCCACGGAGTTCCAAAATATTGATCGGTAATCTCACCTCCTGAGATTCCCAAACCCCTTGTGCCGTCAGAGACCCCCACACAGCTCCCCAACCTGTAAGACTTGCATCTGTTGAAATTACAGTCCAGGTTGGAAGAACAAAAGAAGCCCCCTGAACTAAACGATGGTGATCTGTCCACCACGTCAGAGAGTGTCGTACAATCGGTTTTAAAGATATTAACTGAGATATCTTTGTGTAATCCCTGCACCATTGGTTCAGCATACAGAGCTGAAGAGGTCGCATGTGAAAACGAGCAAAGGGGATCGCGTCCGATGCAGCAGTCATAAGACCTAGAATTTCCATGCATAAGGCTACCGAAGGGAATGATTGTGACTGAAGGTTTCGACAAGCTGAAATCAATTTTAGACGTCTCTTGTCTGTCAAAGACAGAGTCATGGACACTGAATCTATCTGGAAACCCAAAAAGGTTACCCTTGTCTGAGGAATCAATTAACTTTTTAGTGAATTGATCCTCCAACCATGATCTTGAAGAAACAACAAAAGTCGATTCGTATGAAATTCTGCTAAATGTGAAGACTGAGCAAGTACCAAGATATCGTCCAAATAAGGAAATACCACAATACCCTGTTCTCTGATTACAGACAGAAGGGCACCGAGAACCTTTGTAAAAATTCTTGGAGCTGTTGCTAGGCCAAACGGCAGAGCCACAAACTGGTAATGCTTGTCCAGGAAAGAGAATCTCAGAAACTGATAGTGAGCTGGATGAATCGGAATATGCAGATATGCATCCTGTAAATCTATTGTAGACATATAATGCCCTTGCTGAACAAAAGGCAGGATAGTCCTTACAGTTACCATTTTGAATGTTGGTATCCTTACATAACGATTCAATATTTTTAGATCCAGAACTGGTCTGAAGGAATTCTCCTTCTTTGGTACAATGAAGAGATTCGAATAAAACCCCAGCCTCCAGAACTGGAACTGGCATAATTACTCCAGCCAACTCTAGATCTGAAACACATTTCAGAAATGCTTGAGCTTTCGCTGGGTTTACTGGGACACGGGAAAGAAAAAATCTCTTTGCAGGAGGTCTTATCTTGAAACCAATTCTGTACCCTTCTGAAATAATGTTCTGAATCCAAAGATTGTGAACAGAATTGATCCAAATTTCTTTGAAAAAACGTAATCTGCCCCCTACCAGCTGAGCTGGAATGAGGGCCGCACCTTCATGTGGACTTAGAAGCTGGCTTTGCTTTTCTAGAAGGCTTGGATTTATTCCAGACTGGAGATGGTTTCCAAACTGAAACTGCTCCTGAGGATGAAGGATCAGGCTTTTGTTCTTTGTTGAAACGAAAGGAACGAAAACGATTATTAACCCTGTTTTTACCCTTAGATTTTTTATCCTGTGGTAAAAAAGTTCCTTTCCCACCAGTAACAGTTGAGATAATAGAATCCAACTGAGAACCAAATAATTTATTACCCTGGAAAGAAAGGGAAAGTAGAGTCGATTTAGAAGACATATCAGCATTCCAAGTTTTAAGCCATAAAGCTCTTCTAGCTAAAATAGCTAGAGACATATACCTGACATCAACTCTGATAATATCAAAAATGGCATCACAGATAAAATTATTAGCATGTTGAAGAAGAAGAATAATGTTATGAGAATCATGATCTGTTACTTGTTGCGCTAAAGTTTCCAACCAAAAAGTTGAAGCTGCAGCAACATCCGCCAAAGATATAGCAGGTCTAAGAAGATTACCTGAACACAAATAAGCTTTTCTTAGAAAGGATTCAATTTTCCTATCTAAAGGATCCTTAAAGGAAGTACCATCTGCCGTAGGAATAGTAGTACGTTTAGCAAGGGTAGAGATAGCCCCATCAACTCTAGGGATTTTGTCCCAAAACTCTAATCTCTCAGACGGCACAGGATATAATTGCTTAAAACGTTTAGAAGGAGTAAATGAATTACCCAAATTATTCCATTCCCTGGAAATTACTTCAGAAATAGCACCAGGAACAGGAAAAACTTCTGGAATAACTACAGGAGATTTAAAGACCTTGTCTAAACGTTTAGATTTAGTATCAAGAGGACCAGAATCCTCAATTTCTAATGCAATTAGGACTTCTTTAAGTAAAGAACGAATAAATTCCATTTTAAATAAATATGAAGATTTATCAGCATCAACCTCTGAAACAGAATCCTCTGAACCAGAAGAATCATTAGAATCAGAATGATGATGTTCATTTAAAAATTCATCTGGATAAAGAGAAGTTTTAAAAGACTTTTTATGTTTACTAGAAGGAGGAATAACAGACATAGCCTTCTTAATGGATTCAGAAACAAAATCTCTTATGTTATCAGGAACACTCTGAACATTAGATGTTGATGGAACTGCAACAGGTAATGGTATTTTACTAAAGGAAATATTTTCTGCATTAACAAGTTTGTCATGACATTTAATACAAACAACAGCTGGAGGAACAGCTACCAAAAGTTTACAGCAGATACACTTAGCTTTGGTAGTTCCAGCACCGGGCAGCGATTTTCCTGAAGTATCTTCTGACTCAGATGCAACATGAGACATCTTGCAATATGTAAGAGAAAAAACAACATATAAAGCAAAATTGATCAAATTCCTTAAATGACAGTTTCAGGAATGGGAAAAAATGCCAAAGAACAAGCTTCTAGCAACCAGAAGCAATGAAAAATGAGACTTAAATAATGTGGAGACAAAAGCGACGCCCATATTTTTGTTAGCGCCAAATAAGACGCCCACATTATTTGGCGCCTAAATGCTTTTGGCGCCAAAAATGACGCCACATCCGGAACGCCGACATTTTTGGCGCAAAAGAACGTCAAAAAATGACGCAACTTCCGGCGACACGTATGACGCCGGAAACAGAAAAGATTTTTTGCGCCAAAAAAAGTCTGCGCCAAGAATGACGCAATAAAATGAAGCATTTTCAGCCCCCGCGAGCCTAACAGCCCACAGGGAAAAAGTCAAATTTTTTAAGGTAAGAAAAAATGATTGATTCAAATGCATTATCCCAAATATGAAACTGACTGTCTGAAAATAAGGAATGTTGAACATCCTGAGTCAAGGCAAATAAATGTTTGAATACATATATTTAGAACTTTATAAAAAAGCGCCCAACCATAGCTTAGAGTGTCACAGAAAATAAGACTTACTTACCCCAGGACACTCGTCTACATGTTGTAGAAAGCCAAACCAGTACTGAAACGAAAATCAGCAGAGGTAATGGTATATATATAAGAGTATATCGTCGATCTGAAAAGGGAGGTAAGAGATGAATCTCTACGACCGATAACAGAGAACCTATGAAATAGACCCCGTAGAAGGAGATCATTGCATTCAAATAGGCAATACTCTCCTCACATCCCTCTGACATTCACTGCACGCTGAGAGGAAAACCGGGCTCCAACCTGCTGCGGAGCACATATCAACGTAGAATCTAGCACAAACTTACTTCACCACCTCCATAGGAGGCAAAGTTTGTAAAAACTGATTTGTGGGTGTGGTGAGGGGTGTATTTATAGGCATTTTGAGGTTTGAGAAACTTTGCCCCTCCTGGTAGGAATGTATATCCCATACGTCACTAGCTCATGGACTCTTGCTAATTACATGAAAGAAACAACAATTTGTTGACTGTGAAATAATAGCAGTCAGTTTCCTTCACACGTGTGCGTTTCAGTGCCTGCCTGCCAGGGCACAGTGTCACACCAGTGCAACTCATATCTGGTGTAACAGTAGTGTACATTTAAAAAAAAAACAACACTTTTTTGACTGTGAAAAATTAGCAGTCAGTTTCCTTCACACGTGTACGTTTCAGTGCCTGCCTGCCAGGGCACAGTGTCACACCAGTGCAACTCATATCTGGTGTAACAGTAGTGTACATTTAAAAAAACAAAACTTTTTTGACTGTGCAATAATTGCAGTCAGTTTCCTTCACAAGTGTGCGTTTCAGTGCCTGCCTGCCAGGGCACAGTGTCACACCAGTGCAACTCATATCTGGTGTAACAGTAGTATACAATTAAAAAAAACAACACTTTTTTGACAGTGAAATAATAGCAGTCAGTTTCCTTCACACGTGTGCGTTTCAGTGCCTGCCTGCCAGGGCACAGTGTCACACCAGTGCAACTCATATCTGATGTAACAGTAGTGTACATTTAAAAAAACCAACACTTTTTTGACTGTGAAATAATAGCAGTCAGTTTCCTTCACATGTGTGCGTTTCAGTGCCTGCCTGCCAGGGCACAGTGTCACACCAGTGCAACTCATATCTGGTGTAACAGTAGTGTACATTTAAAAAAAGCAACACTTTTTTGACTGTGAAATAATAGCAGTCAGTTTCCTTCACATGTGTGCATTTCAGTGCCTGCCTGCCAGGCACAGTGTCACACCAGTGCAACTCATATCTGGTGTAACAGTAGTGTACATTTAAAAAAAAAATACAATTTTGACTGTAATAGATTGAATAGCAGTTAGTTGTCTGCAAGCGTGTGTGTCAGGCATACAGCGTCTACTCTGCCAACTTCTGCCAGTGCACAGTGCCACTCATATCTATTGTCACAGTAGCTTGCACACATAGTACCACTAATCGAAAAATAAATGACAGGCAGAGGCAGGCCACCCCACAGGGGCCGTCGTGGTGCTGTGATTCCCTTTGGCCCTAGAATAATGCCCAGTGTTCAGAGGCAATGTACCCTGGACTCGAAAAGTTCTGAGGACATAGTTGACTGGCTAACACAGGACACCCAATCTTCTACAGCTTCCGTTCGGAACCTTGACGCACCATCCTCCTCCAGCTTTGCTTCGGGCGCCTCTCAATTTATTACTCACCCGCCTGCCACCACCACCAACACTAGCACCACAGCCACTTCACTTGATCTGTCAGAGGAGTTATTTACACATCAGTTTGAAGAAATGAGTGATGCGCAACCATTATTGCCAGAGGATGTAGATAACAAGGATATGTCTCAGTCAGGCAGCATTACACACATGGACGTACGGTGTGATGATGATGATGTTGTACCCGCTGCTGCTTCCTTTGCTGAGTTGTCAGATACAAGTGAAGCGGTTGATGATGACGATGCGTCCGTGGATGTCACGTGGGTGCCTGCTAGAAGAGAAGAAGAACAGGGGGAAAGTTCAGATGTGGAGACAGAGAGGAGGAGGAGACGAGTTGGAAGCAGGGGGAGGTCGTCGCAAGGAGCTAGTGGCACAGTCAGACAGCATGCATCGGCACCCGGGGTCAGCCAGACAGCACGCCAATCAACGCATGCTGTTGCCATCACCAGAATGCCGTCATTGCAGAGCTCAGCAGTGTGGCATTTTTTTGTGTGTCTGCCTCTGACAACAGCGATGCCATTTGCAACCTGTGCCAAAAGAAACTGAGTCGTGGGAAGTCCAACACCCACCTAGGTACAACTGCTTTGCAAAGGAACATGATCGCACATCACAAACGCCTATGGGATCAACACATGAGTACAAGCAGCACACAAACTCAAAGCCGCCATCCTCCTCCTGGTCCAGCATCTTCAGCCACGTCAACCACTGCTGTCCTCCTTGCCCCCTCTCAACCATCCGCCACTCCGTCTCTCGCCTTGAGCAGTTCCTGCTCATCTGCCTACAGTCAGGTGTCTATCAAGGACATGTTTGAGTGTAAGAAGCCAATGTCACAAAGTCACTCCCTTGCCCGGCATCTGACAGCTGGCTTGTCTGAACTCTTAGCCCGCCAGCTTTTACCATAGAAGCTGGTGGAGTCTGAGGCGTTCAAAAAAATTTGTAGCTATTGGGACACCGCAGTGGAAGGTACCCGGCCGAAATTTCTTTGCACAAAAGGCAATCCCCAACCTGTACTCGATTGTGCAAAAGGAAGTAATGGCATGTCTGGCACACAGTGTTGGGGCAAGGGTCCATCTGACCACTGATACCTGGTCTGCAAAACATGGTCAGGGCAGGTTTATCACCTACGCTGCACATTGGGTAAACCTGCTGACGGCTGCCAAGCATGGAATGCGTGGCTCTGCAGAGGAGTTGGTGACACCGCCACGACTTGCAGGCAGGCCTGGTGCCACCTCCTCTACTCCTCCTACTCCATCCTCTTCCATAACCTCCTCGGCTGAGTCCTCTTCTGCTGCTGCGTCTTGCTCCACATCAACGGCACCCCCCCAGCTCCCCAGGTACTATTCCACATCCCGGATACGGCAGTGTCACGCCGTATTGGGGTTGACTTGCCGGAAAGCAAAGAGTCACACCGGACCAGCACTCCTTTCTGCTCTGAACGCACAGGTGGATCAGTGGCTAACTCCGCACCAACTGGAGATCGGCAAAGTGGTTTGTGACAACGGAAGAATTTGTTGGCGGCATTGAATTTGGGCAAGTTGACAGATGTGCCGTGCATGGCACATGTGTGTAATCTGATCGTATAACGCTTTGTGCATAAGTACCCAGGCTTACAGGATGTCCTGAAGCAGGCCAGGAAGGTGTGTGGCCATTTCAGGCATTCCTACACGGCCATGGCGCACTTTTCAGATATCCAGCAGCAAAACAACATGCCAGTGAGGCGCTTGATTTGCGACAGCCTGACACGTTGGAATTCAACACTCCTAATGTTCGACCGCCTGCTCCAACAAGAAAAAGCCGTTAATGACTATTTGTATGACAGGGGTGCTAGGACAGCCTCTGCGGAGCTGGGATTTTTTTGACACGTTACTGGACGCTCATGCGCAATGCCTGTAGGCTCATGCGTCCTTTTGAGGAGGTGACAAACCTAGTCAGTCGCACCAAAGGCACCATCAGCGACATCATACCATTTGTTTTCTTCCTGGAGCCTGCCCTGCGAAGAGTGCTGGATCAGGCCATAGATGAGCGTGAAGAGGAAGAGGAAGAGTTGTGGTCACCATCACCACCAGAAACAGCCTTATCAGCATCGCTTGCTGGACCTGCGGCAACGCTGGAAGAGGATTGTGAGGAAGAGGAGTAATGTGGCTTTGAGGAGGAGGAGGAAGACTAACCACAACAGGCATCCCAGGGTGCTCGTTGTCACCTATCTGGTACCCGTGGTGTTGTACATGGCTGGGGGGAAGAACATACCTTCAGTGAGATCACTGAGGATGAGGAACGGGACATGAGTAGCTTGGCATCCAACCTTGTGCATATGGGGTCTTTCATGCTGTCGTGCCTGTTGAGGAACCCTTGTATAAAAAGGATGAAAGAGAACTACCTGTACTTGGTGTCCACGCTACTAGACTCCCGGTATAAGCATAAAGTGCCTGAAATTTTACCGAATTACCGCAAGTCGGAAAGGATGCAGCAGTTCCAAAATAAATTAAAAAGTATGCTTTACACAGCGTATAAGGGTGATGTCACAGCACAACGGGAATCTAACAGGGGAAGAGGTGAAAGTAATCCTCCTCCTCCCACGACCACACTGGCAAGGACAGGACGCTTTACAGATGTGTTGTTGATGGAGGACATGCAGAGCTTTTTAAGTCCTATGCATCGCCACAGCCCTTTGGGGTCCACCCTCAGAGAACGACTCGACCGACAGGTAGCAGACTACCTCGCCTTAACTGCAGATATCGACACTCTGAGGAGCGATGAACCCCTTGACTACTGGGTGTGCAGGCTTGACCTGTGGCCTGAGCTATCCCAATTTGTGATAGAACTTCTGGCCTGCCCCACTTCAAGTGTCCTGTCAGAAAGGACCTTCAGAGCAGCAGGAGGTATTGTCACTGAGAAGAGAAGTTGCCTAGGTCAAAAAAGTCTAGATTACCTCACCTTTATTAAGATGAATGAGGGATGGATCCTGAAGGGACTGACAGTGGGCGATACATTCGACTAAAAAATGCCTGATGAGATGAGCTGCCTTGGGCTAAAAATGGTCCACACGCTGCTGTATTTTATCTCTGAATGCCGGATGACTTGCGTTACTTATCTGCCACCAACTAGTGTTCAAGCCGCAATGTTTTAGGGCACTTTCTGCCTGGGAAACAAACATCAATTTTTCTGGCCGCTGCTACAGCAGTGGCTGCAACAATACCTAATTTTTCAGGCATGTGTACATGCCAAATTTTTCTGGCCTCTGGTGCTGCACTGTGGCTTTAAAAACCAAACCAAAAAAAAGGCACATAACAGGGATTAAACTGATAGGAATAGTACTACTTAACACACCACTCCTATCTGGTGGCACATTAGATTGCACGCGCAGTGCCCCAAAGTAGGAGGACCGACCAAGCATCTTTTTCCATCTCCCGGTTCCTAAAATCAATGCCATATACACGTCCCCTGATAGGGGACATAACAGGGATTAAACTGATAGGAATAGTACTACTTAGCACACCTTATAATAATGCAGAGAGAGGAGTCTGAAGAAGAGGAGTCAGAGGAGGAAGGTGGCTTTGAGGAGGTGGAAGACCAAACACAGCAGGCGTCCCAGGGGGCTTGTTGTCACCTTTCGGGGACCCTTGGTGTTGTACGTGGCTGGGTGGAGGAAGAGACCTTCAATGACATCAGTGAGGACAAGGAACGGTACATGGCTAGCTTGGTATCCAACCTTATGCAAATGGGGAGTTTGCGGTTGTGCAAATGGACTGTTTGCGGTTGTTTGCGGTGCGTTAAACGGGGAGTTTGGTCTGTGAAGCGGGCGTAACCCTTACACTACCTGATCGATACAACATCATACCTGATGTTTTAAAGCACGTTATTCCAAACAATTTAGGAATGTTAGTTGATTTATGCCCTTTATGGATTAAAACCAGACTCAGCCACAGTCCAGGTGTTAGTCCCCTTGAAACAACTTTTCCATCACTATTGTGGCCAGAAAGAGTCCCTGTGGGTTTTAAAATTCGCCTGCCTATTGAAGTCTATGGCGGTTTGCCCGGTTCGCCCGTTCGCGAACCTTTTGGGAAGTTTGCGTTCGCCGTTCGCGAACGCAAAATTTTATGTTTGCGACATCACTAATTAGAAGCAGTGCAAGTTTAAAAGATAAAAGGGTGTGGTTTAGTCATTCTAAACTTACATAGCAGGATAACATTATTAAAAAACAATTAAAAGGACAGGAAACACAAAAGATTGTTTTCACGATTTGGATAGAGCATACAAATTAAACAACTTTATAATTGACTTTTATTATCAAATTTGCTTAATCATATTGTTATCCTTTGCTGAAGTATTGCAATACTGGCAGCTAGTTGAACACATCTAGTTAGCCAATGACAAAAGGCAAATGTGTGCAGGCACCAATCAGCAGCCAGCTCCCATTAGTGTATGATGTGTGTGTATTCTATTTTAACGCAGGATACCAAGAGAATGAAGCACATTTCAAAATAAAGTTGAATTTAAAAGTGTCTTAAAATTGCATGCTCTATCTGAATCCTACAAGTTTCATTTTGACTTTCATATACCTTAAATCTTTCCCTTTAAATTCTATTTGATTATAATATTGTTATTTTACATTTTCTTTAGATACAGAACGTGCTCATCGCATCTCAGAGGAGCTGACGATTTCTCTGCGGGAGATGAGACAAACAATGTATGAAGAATCTGAGGACATCTTGGGAGTCATCCCGTTTCAGGAATCCGAGGAGCAGGAAAGCTCCCAAGAATCCGTGGCTTCAGCTGCTCCTGGCCCTGAACAACATCAGCAAATTCACCCAGAAGATACAGCAATGTATGAAATGGTGAATCTGGGGAGACAGTACAGGGCTGATCACAGGAGTTGCTTGGGGCAATAGGAGTATACCAGGGGCAGATCCTAGAGAGGGGCATTTAATTAGATAGGGACAGAATAGTTTTGGATATAGGGTGACCATATTGCCGATTTAGAAAGGAACACATATGAAAAATACATATGTCAGGGTTCTTATACAAAACATTTCTTTAAACAGCCCTGACCAATGTTCCCTCTAAGGTGCGCGGCTGCGTGGCCGCGCACCTTCCCTTCTGGTGTAGCGCAGGCAGAATATCAGGCCGCGCAGCACCTGCTGTGAGCAGAAGCAGAGAGAGGAAAATGCCTGTAGAACTAATTTGCCAAGTGCCGCCTGCACTGCGCATTGGACCCAGCAATCTGTCACTCATCTAGCCTGATTCTGTGTTCCTGTATGCCAGCACTGAGCTAATGTACTCAGTTTAAAAGTACATTAGCTCGGTGCTGGCAGCAGCGCTGTATACAGGAACACAGAATCAGGCTAGATAAGTGACAGATTGCTGGGTCCAATGTGCAGTGCAGGCGGCACTTGGCAAATTAGTTCTACATTTTTGGGATCTCAGACAGTGGTAGTTTCAGCGAGGGGACTGGACTTCTTCCCTGCCTGCTTTCTTTAACTGATGTATAATCTCAAACAACCGCTTGGCCCTGCACATTTTGAAAGATTTTATCAAAGTTTAGTGACACTCAGTGGGCGGATTAATAGTAAGGTAGGTAGGAGGTGCTAGCATGGGCGGCACAAATTATTTTTTCAATGTTTAAAACAGCGCGGGCGGGCTGTTAGAAGACGAGGAAGATTGGAAGCAGCAGTGTTGATAGTTTGCTTCTCTCCTCATCTTCCTGCAAAAATGTATATATGAGTGCAAGAGAGGTCCCACAACAATGGTAGGATGATCCTAGTTGTATTTCAAATAAGGAGGCTCCTATATAAGTGAAAAAATGTACTTAAAATTTTTGAAATGCTAATGGGTTGTATTCAGGGCCAGCTTAATGATGGGACAAAGTGGGTCTAACGGACCGAGGCGGCACTTAAGAGGGGGCGGCAGTTCAGTGACTGTCACTGTCAGATATGGTGAGATCACAACTGCTGTCCTGGGTTAGCTCTGTCTCTCCTCATAACCCGGCAGTTGCAGGCTGCGTTATCAGCAGGATTGCATGGGGAGGGAGGGGGAGCGTAACTAACAGTAACTGAGAGTCAGATTCAGTCCCAGGCCACCCCTTTCTTACGATCTCAGTCTCAGCCCGCCCCTTCCCCTAACAGGCAGCTCCAGTAAGATGTCATGCTTCCAGGGCTAGCATTTGTATAAGGCCAACTAGGCAAAGGCGTAAGGGCAGTGGCAACCCAGCAGGGGGGCGCAAACTTAGAGAAGCCGATAACCGTGTTGCAGCAGTAACACAATAATTTTATTTTCTTTCTAATTACTGGGCATCAGTGTCTTAAAAATTGGCCAATAATGTGTGCTAGCAACGTGAGTGATTAATTCACTACTAAACCCTAACCACCAATTACTTGCAGCCTCCTCCCCTCTAGCCTGCCTCTTTCCACACGTGTTTCCTTCTGTGAAGAAGAAGGGGCTGGCAAGCATGGAAAGGTGGCAGGGTGGAGAAGGGGATAGCAAGCATGGAAAGGTGGCAGGGTGGAGAAGGGGATAGCAAGCATGGAAAGGTGGCAGGGTGGAGAAGGGGATAGCAAGCATGGAAAGGTGGCAGGGTGGAGAAGGGGATAGCAAGCATGGAAAGGTGGCAGGGTGGAGAAGGGGCTGGCAAGCATGGAAAGGTGGCAGGGTGGAGAAGGGGATAGCAAGCATGGAAAGGTGGCAGGGTGGAGAAGGGGATAGCAAGCATGGAAAGGTGGCAGGGTGGAGAAGGGGCTGGCAAGCATGGAAAGGTGGCAGGGTGGAGAAGAAGGCTGCATCTTTGTAGAAACTACTAAATCAGGCAATCGTTTATTTAGTGGTCCACTGCTGTCAGTTATACAGGGGCTGACAGGAGCATAGAGTTTAAATCAGGTCCGATATTAGTGTTTATTCACACCTGCTTAGAAGTGTTACTTTTTTGACAATTCAGAGCACTTTATACATAGAGCAGGGAAGCTATACAGAGAGATGTTATTCTTTCATCTGTGCTCAGTCTCTTATTTCACGCAGGGAGCCTGACAGTGTTACAGCCCTGCCGAGTGTAAGCTATTCATGGGGGAGGGAGGGGGTGTTAGTGTGACTTCCTAAAGGAGAGCTACATCATGAAGGGTTAAGCTGCTGCTACTTGGCAATAATAATAAAAAACCCAAACCCCTCTTCTGCTACAACTACATACCCACCACATTCCTGAGTGATCATGTGGCATTTCTGGCTTTCCCTCCTGCGCAACGGTAGAGAGAGGTGAGTGAAGTGGTAGTCTGTCTCTTGTTCTGTGAGTCAGTTTACATCCTATAATGTTTCTGACAGAGCACAGACCTTACATTGACAGTGTCAGGACAGGGGTCAGACCTAGGGTCATAGATGGACTAGATTACTTCTTATATTATATTTTTGTCCGCTAAAATTTTATCTGACATTTTATATAACTGGCTTAAGCATTATTATATGCATGTAACTCCCAACATTTAAATTATTGTACACCTTAAAGTGCTTAATCTATACTATTATTACAATCAGTAAACACTTTAAAAGGTGTCCAATATTCAGACCTCTTCTGAAAGTTTTTTTTTAACTGTGTGATCCCATCTGAGCAGCTGTGTGTTAGGGCAATATTCTATAATCAGAAATAAAGGGTAAAATGAGGCGTTATATTGTGATCAGTTGTTTATTTGCCTTATGTTTAAGGATTTAAGAAATTACTTCATTAATTTTGACTGATCTACCTGATTTATTGTTTTAAAACATGTTCTGCTTTTGTCCCATGCAACACATCTTTTATTTTTGCCTGAATTAATAATATTGTTTGATTTTATTAAAAGGACATGCCAGTCTAATAGTAATATATATATATATATATATATATATATATATATATATATATATATATATATATATATATATATATATATATATATACACATATATACAATTTACTTCTTTTGTCTAATTTACTTAATTTATTTGGTATCCTTTGTTGAAGAAGTAGCAATGCACTGCTGGGAGCTTGCTGAACACCGGGTGAGACAATATTATGGGGCGTATATGTGCAACTACAAATCAGCAGCTCTTTGGCCTACCTAGGTATCCTTTTGAACAAAGGATACCAAGAGAACAAAACAATTAGAAAATAGAAGTATAATGGAAAGTTGATTAAAATCACACCAGAATCATGAAAGAAAAAAAATTGGGTTTCATATCCCTTTAAGTGGTGGGGGGAGGGGGGCGTAATTTCATTATCGGACCCAGGTAGCACAATGTCTTGAGCCAGCCCTGGTTGTATTTGCATACTGTGATTACTTGCTGATATATGCATACTGGGCATTTACAGTCCCCCAGATAAACTGTACATGTATGTATGTAATGTGTGTATATATATATATATATATATATATATATATAGTGCCGCACACAAGCGGTATCAAGCCCGCAAACAGAAAAAAATAATTGCATGCACTGAAAAAAAATTTGAGGGAACATTGGCCCTGACATATGTATTTTTCATATGTGTACCTTTTAAAGCAGCAATATGGTCACCCTATTTAGATAGGGAGATCATAGAATTAGATAGAGAGAGGTTAGCATTAGACAGGCACAGGTTAGATATAGAGCAGAGGGAGTTGGAACGCAGGGAGAGAGCAGACCTGGACAATAAGAACTTCCAGAATAATTTATTGTTCTTGATTCACGGGACCCTGAATCAATTATTAAGGTCACCACGGGAGAGATCACCTCCACATTCTCCACCTGCCTCTAAGAGGTCTAAAGAATAGATTTTTTTGATTTATTTTGTAAATATATATGATTGTATTATAATATATATTTATTTTATTTGTCATATGCATGGAACAAATTCTTATATTTGGTTTTCTTATTTAAAGATTATCATGAATTAAATTATTTTATTGATTTATTTATATTTTTTTGTTTTGATTTTATTTACATAATCCATTGTTTTAAAATGCTTGTTGTTCAAATTCAATGCATGGGCCAGATATAATTTGATCTGTTTATTAAAGGGTCAATCTACACCAGAAGTTTTATTCTTGAAAAAAAAATAGATAATCCCTTTATTACCCATTCCCCAGTTTTGCATAACCAACACACTTCTATTAAAGGGACATGAATCCCAAATATTTTCATTCATGATTCAGAAATAGCATGAGATTTTTATAAACTTTCAAATGTACTTATATTATTTAATTAGCTTCCTTCTATTGTTATCCTTTGCTGAAAATGTTATGTAAGTAAGCTCAGGAGCAGCAAATAACCTAGGTTCTAGCTGCTAATTGTTGGCTGCATATATATACCAATTGTCATTGCCTTACCCATGTGTTCAGTTATAAACCAGTAGTTCATTGCTGCTCCTTCAACAAATGATACCAGGAGAATGAAGCAAATTTGATAGTAGAAGTAAACTGGAAACTTTTTTTAATAGTTTATGTTCTACCTAAATCATGAAAGTAAATCTTTGTGTTTCATGTCCCTTTAATATACTTTGTACCTCTGATTACCTTGTATCTAAGCATCTCCTGACAGCCCTCTGATCACATGACATTTCATTTATTATCTATTGACTTGCGTATTAGCCAATTAGTGCAGTGTCTGCCACAAGCTACGTGCGTGATCACGTTATCTATAAGGCTCACATGAACTAGCACTCCCCTGTTGTGAAACAGCATGTGTTAAGAGGCACCCTTCAAGTACTTAGATATTATCATATGAACCTTCCTAGGTTTATCTTTCAAATAAGAATACCAAGAGAACAAAGCACATTTGATGACAAAATAGGAATGTACCTCTCCTCCAAACAATCCCTATAACAGCACTCAAACAGATGTACGAAAGCAGAGGATCAGATAAAAAGAGTTGTCACTCTTAACAAAACACAGTCTAACAAACTGCTTGAGGGAAACAAAGTACCTCTTTATCCGTCAGTAGTCTTCCGCTATTCACTGCTCAGACATCAGCCACGGTCCCAGTCTGTCTCCTCTTGAGTTGATCCTCCCCCTGTTTCCCCATCACCATCAGGTGCAAAATACAAGTAGTAACTCCTTATAGTACAGCAGCCGCTAACAGCGTTCCCCACAGACTTCCTGCTTGTCTGCCCAGTTATCCAAAGGTACAAAAGAAAGAAAGGGGAGTCGGGGCAACAGGCTCAAAATTTAAAACTTAACGTTTATTGTCGAAGACAAAAAAATGGATATTTATATATATATATATATATATATATATATATATATATATATATATATATATACTTCAGTGCATCAATAAAATGAAAGAGAGCTAGGAAAGCAGCGGTCTAACATATTTCAGCTCCTGCCTTACTCATAGACCGTACTGCCTCTAGCTCACAGCCCTCTTAAATTAAGAAATTACTCTGACGTAATAGACAGCACTAAAGTGTTAACCCTTACTAATTCAGTACAAAAGGAATATGCTAATATTGCCTATAGTCATCATAGTGAAGTAGTTTAGTTACAATGACAATACTATTCTAGTCCCCAGCAAAAAATAACATTTGAATATTAAAATTACTAGAAGGGACAGAAAAATATTCAAAATTAGGTAGTATATACCTGTTATAAAGATCTAGTGATCTAAGCAATACATATATCACTTGACTGTTAAACATAAGGTCAGCAATTTTAGAAAACAATGTGTATCATATCAGATGCTAGTATTTATTTTAAAGCCTAATGTAAAAAATTAGTAATATGTATGTACATTTTATTTAAACTTTATGCTAGCGTGTCAGAGGGCAGATTTAAATAAATTGCTGGAATATTATTAGATAAAATTAATATCTCTACCATATATCAATTGGCCCATAGATCTCTAATATGAATAGAGCAAGTCCACATATCATTATTACCGCCAGCAATTTATTAAGTCAGTTTGTATATTTAGTCCATCCGGTGCCCGGGTTTTAAGTTTAAAGATCCAAAATGACTCGCGTGTGCGAAGCATTCTGTCTCTAACACCACCCCTTTTAGGGGTTCTAACCCATTTAATGACCTGCCATTTGAGTTTTTCTATATTACTATCATGGCAATATTTATAATGTCTTGCTACCTGTGAATCAGGATCCTCAGATTTAATATCATTGATATGTTCTTTAATCCTGTCTCTAGCTTCTCTTGTAGTGAGACCTACATATTGTTTCTGACAGTTTGAACATGTAATTAAGTACACTACGTAAGTACTACGGCAGTTAGTACAAGCGTCCATCATGAACACTCTTTGAGTATTTACAGATTGAAAAGTTTTACCTGACAGGGTATATAAACATGCTTTGCATCTCGTTGCACCGCATTTATAGTGTCCTTTACATTCTAACCAGCTATTGGTCTTAGCTGGAGATATCCTCACCTCACTAGGGGCTAGGATGTTACCTATGGTTTTGTTTTTTCTTGAGACACATCTGCATCCTTTCTTGGCTATATCATAGAGATCTTCATCTCCTTTCAGTATTGGCAGACATTCTTTAATTATATTCAAAATTTGTTCAATTTGGTTGCTATAGTAAGTCATAAAAATAGGATTATTTTTTGTGTCTAGTTTACTCTTAGTTTTACTAGTATGTAACATATCATTCCTGTTCATCTCAGCCACCATGTAGTAGGCCCTCATGATCGATTGGTGAGGAAATCCCCTTTTTAAGAATCTCTCTCTAAATTTGTTTGCTGATTTTTGGTATTCTTCTAACGAAGAACAATTTCGTCTGAGGCGAATAAATTTGGCCCTTTAAGATGTCAAACCTTGTATGTTTGGGATGCATACTTTTTGCATGCAAAATGATGTTACCTGATATGGGTGTGCAATGAAGTTTAGTAATGATCTTATTACCTTCACCCTGAAGGATCAGATCCAAAAATTCAATACTCTGTTTGTTATTAACACTAGTAAAGCTTAGACCCACATCATTTGCATTAATGTCATTTACAAACTCCTGGCTCTCCTGAGATGTCTCTTGCCAGATAAAAAGGAGATCATCTATGTACCTCTTGTACATCACAACACTTCCCCTATGGTGGCAATTCTCCCCATACACATGGGCTAGCTCCCACCACCCCATGTATAGGTTTGCAAAAGCTGGGGCAAAAGTTTCCCCCATCGCTGTTCTTCTTTTCTGGAGGTAGAAATTGCCACCAAAGGAGAAGTAGTTGTGTGTAAGCAAGAAGTACAGGACTCTTAAGATAATGCTTTTATGTGTGCTAGTATAGCCTGTATATCTATCAAGGAAGAAGGCAATAGCCACCATACCTTTATCCAATGGTATGCTTGAATATAAGCTTACAACATCAATCGTCATCCAGGAAAATCCTGGTTCCCATTTTATTCTTTCAAGCATAACCAGAAGATGCTTAGTATCCTTTAAGAAAGAAGGCAAAATTCTGACTAATGGTTGAAGGATATTTTCCATCCACCTCCCCAAGGGTTCTAACAATGACCCAATGCCTGAGACAATTGGGCGTCCCTGCACATTTTCAAGGGTTTTATGTGTCTTGGGGAGGTGGTGAAAAATAGGAATTCTAGGACATTTGACGTGGAGGTAGGCACTGGTATTTTCATCAATGATACCTAGGTCTCTACCATTGTCTAGAATTTGTTCTAAGCTCTGTTTAAAAGAAATAGTTGGATCAAAGCTGAATTTCTGGTATACCTCTAAGTCTCCTAGCTGTCTTTCAGCCTCTTGTACATAATCTTGCTTATTGAGGATAACAATATTCCCTCCTTTATCGCTTCTGCGTATAACTATATCCTGTTTGGATTTAAACCTCTGAATGGCCTCCTGTTCTACTCTAGTAAGATTATGTTGTTTGTTAGTTCTATCTGAGAGATAGTTATGTAATTTTATCAATTCTACCTCTACTCTTTTGTGAAAAGATTCCAGGTAGATCCCCCTCTTCCTAGTCGGGTAAAATTCTGACACAGACTTAAATCTAGTTTTAATCTGTTCCTCTTTACAGGATTCCATTTCTAGACTGAGGAGAGATAGGTGATCAATTGCTTCGCTAAAATATACATCTATCCTTTCAGTACTTTGACCCTTGTCATCCGAAACCAAATTTTCAGAACTTATTGTATCATTTTTGAAGCATTAATTACGCGTTACGTTCCTTGCAAACTTATTGAGATCAAGAATCGTCTCAAAAAGATTAAAATCTGTAGAAGGAACAAAGCCTAAACCATATTTGAGTACCCTCTCCTCCTCTTTGTTCAGTGTAATGTCAGAAAGGTTCAAAATAGTTAGATCTTGTATTTGTTCTTGTTCTTCTGCTGTTGTGTTTGAGGCCTCAACATGTACCTGTTTGTTCCTGCGTTTGCCCCCCCCCCCTCTTGTGTGCCCGCCTCCCCCTCTTAGATTCGGCTGGTCCTTCTGAAAAACCTGCATTTCATTGGGTATATTACCCATTAATGGTGTATTGGAAACTGGTAGCTGATATTTGTTGGAGTTAGCTATTTAAGCCCTGGGGAGATCACTGGGTCTTAATATCCCTCCTACAGTCCCTGCAACATGTTGATTACTCTGAACTATGTTAAATGTATTGCCTCCCTCATCCAATGTATTTGATGCAGTGTGTGAGCCAATCTCATGCATAACCAAACTCGTGCTTTGTGTCTCAGGGAGTATTGTAGAATTTGTATTAGTGTCCTTTTCTTCACCAGATTCCCCATCTGTATCAGAGAAGGTAACTCTTCTCCTGTTCCTTCTGATCCTAGATTTAGATCTAGATGATCGTGTATTAGACTTCCCTTGCTTCCAGTTATACACCATGTTAAATTTTTAGTCCAAAGAGTCCCTTTCGAACTTCCCTTGCTTAACTGTGTCAATCTCCAATTTAACATTAGTGATGGATTTATCCAAAATAGCATCCAATTGCTTGTAATCCGTATGTCCTGTAAACTTATTAACCCCTTAATGACCACAATGTACCCTGTATGTCACTGGTCGTTAAGGGTTTTTTATGGACATAATAGCACAAGTCTAGCAAGAACACACTATTAATGCCCTCCCTCCAGCAGGCTTTGTGGAATAGAGCAGTCTCAACGCTGGTGGCAAGACCGTGCTATAAAACAATCACGTCCCAAAAAAAGGCCAGCGACATACAGGGTACGTCGCTGGTCCTTAAGGGGTTAAGTTCCTTTTGTTACTCCACTATGTCATCTTTCAGCTGTGCATGTTGTTTCTCTTTGTATATGATAATGATGCGCATCAATTTAAGGGAACATTCAGATAATATCCCATTTTAAGTATCCAGAAAATCATTATCTGTTACATTAACTTGGAAGGTTGGGTGCTTCTTTAGTCGTAACCCTTTGGGAATCATATTGAGGGATATGTATTTTTCCAATAATTTTATATCCCACCATAATCTATATTCTTTCACCAGTTTGTTCTCCATAATTTGAAAGATGTCCCCCGCATTTTGTATTCTCATGTTGGTAGAGAATAGGTCCTCTATTGAGGGTCTCAGTGTATCATAATCATGCACTGCACGCAATGAAAAGTAGTTAGCTGATTGCTGCACATTATCCATAGTATTAATGGCAAAAGATACTACCAAATCCCACAAAGGGAGAGTGTATTAACGTTAAGTGGAGCCTGCTGCTATATTGTATATATACAGGGAGTGCAGAATTATTAGGCAAGTTGTATTTTTGAGGATTAATTTTATTATTGAACAACAACCATGTTCTCAATGAACCCAAAAAACTCATTAATATCAAAGCTGAATAGTTTTGGAAGTAGTTTTTAGTTTGTTTTTAGTTATAGCTATTTTAGGGGGATATCTGTGTGTGCAGGTGACTATTACTGTGCATAATTATTAGGCAACTTAACAAAAAACAAATATATACCCATTTCAATTATTTATTTTTACCAGTGAAACCAATATAACATCTCAACATTCACAAATATACATTTCTGACATTCAAAAACAAAACAAAAACAAATCAGTGACCAATATAGCCACCTTTCTTTGCAAGGACACTCAAAAGCCTGCCATCCATGGATTCTGTCAGTGTTTTGATCTGTTCACCATCAACATTGCGTGCAGCAGCAACCACAGCCTCCCAGACACTGTTCAGAGAGGTGTACTGTTTTCCCTCCTTGTAAATCTCACATTTGATGATGGACCACAGGTTCTCAATGGGGTTCAGATCAGGTGAACAAGGAGGCCATGTCATTAGATTTTCTTCTTTTATACCCTTTCTTGCCAGCCATGCTGTGGAGTACTTGGACGCGTGTGATGGAGCATTGTCCTGCATGAAAATCATGTTTTTCTTGAAGGATGCAGACTTCTTCCTGTACCACTGCTTGAAGAAGGTGTCTTCCAGAAACTGGCAGTAGGACTGGGAGTTGAGCTTGACTCCATCCTCAACCCGAAAAGGCCCCACAAGCTCATCTTTGATGATACCAGCCCAAACCAGTACTCCACCTCCACCTTGCTGGTGTCTGAGTCGGACTGGAGCTCTCTGCCCTTTACCAATCCAGCCATGGGCCCATCCATCTGGCCCATCAAGACTCACTCTCATTTCATCAGTCCATAAAACCTTAGAAAAATCAGTCTTGAGATATTTCTTGGCCCAGTCTTGACGTTTCAGCTTGTGTGTCTTGTTCAGTGGTGGTCGTCTTTCAGCCTTTCTTACCTTGGCTATGTCTCTGAGTATTGCACACCTTGTGCTTTTGGGCACTCCAGTGATGTTGCAGCTCTGAAATATGGCCAAACTGGTGGCAAGTGGCATCTTGGCAGCTGCACGCTTGACTTTTCTCAGTTCATGGGCAGTTATTTTGCGCCTTGGTTTTTCCACACGCTTCTTGCGACCCTGTTGACTATTTTGAATGAAACGCTTGATTGTTCGATGATCACGCTTCAGAAGCTTTGCAATTTTAAGAGTGCTGCATCCCTCTTCAAGATATCTCACTATTTTTGACTTTTCTGAGCCTGTCAAGTCCTTTTGACCCATTTTGCCAAAGGAAAGGAAGTTGCCTAATAATTATGCACACCTGTTATAGGGTGTTGATGTCATTAGACCACACCCTTCTCATTACAGAGATGCACATCACCTAATATGCTTAATTGGTAGTAGGCTTTCGAGCCTATACAGCTTGGAGTAAGACAACATGCATAAAGAGGATGATGTGGTCAAAATACTCATTTGCCTAATAATTCTGCACTCCCTGTATATTATATATATACTTTACTCCTTTATATGCTAATTCATAGACATATGTGCATAAAACAACTGTGAACGCTTTTTTTTTTTTATCCATTTTTTGTCTTTGGCAATAAACGTTAACTTTAAATAGGAATGTGGCTTAAAATGACATGTCCTATCTCATTCATGAAGGTTTAATTTTGACTATACTGCCCCTTTAACATTCCCAAACATGAGAGAGTGAAAACATGTTAGAAATATATTTAGCATTTCAAACTATTTTGCTGATTTATGTCTGCACAAATATATTGACTATCAAAGAAACACTTTAGAATAAAAAACAGAGTCAAGTGTGCAATAAAGATTTATTTTATTATATATTTTTTAAAGATATTTTTTAACAAACATTCGCCTAAATTATGAGTTTTGCGCTAAACAGGGTGCTAAATTAAGGCCAAAAGAATGCGTTATTTCACTCTCCATAGAGCTGCCATTACGAATTACTGAAAAGTCTGCTTTTGCTGTGCGTTATGGTGTGTTAAGCTCCATACCACACAAAAGCCAAGGGCCGATTTTACGTGCTTGTGCACGCTTTCCTACATAGACATCAATGGGGAGATAGTGTTAGAAAAAAAACTAACACTTGAAGTGCGGAATGGAGATCGCTGTAACGCAACCCCATTGATGTCTATGGGGAAAAGAAAGTTACATTTAAACCTAACACTCTAACACCCGACATCGCAGATACTAAATAAAAGCAATTAACCACTAATCCGCCACTCCCCGAAATCGCTGACACTAATAAAAGCTATTAACCCCTAATCCTCTGCTCCCCGACATCAATAAAAATGATTAACCCATATTCCGCCGCTCCCAGACATTGCCGCCACTGAATAAAGTTATTAACCCCTAATCCTCCGCTCCCTGACATCGCCGCCACTAAATAAATGTATTAACCCCTAATCTGCCGCTCCCTGACATCGCCAACACCTAAATAAACCTATTAACCCTAAACCACCGCCCCTGCCCCCACATGGCAAAACACTAAATTAAACTATTAACCCCTAACCCCCCTAACTTTCAATTAAAATTACAATATAACTATCTTAAAATAAATAAAAACTTACCTGTGGGGGAAAAAAACTAAGTTTAAACTATAAATTAACCTAACATAACTATATAATAAAAATAAAAAAACGATCAATTAAAAACCTAAATTACAAATTTAAAAAAACCTAACACTATTAAAAATGTAAAAAATCTAAAATTACAAAAAATAATAAATATTAAATTACAAAAAATAAAAAACACTAAGATTACTTAAAAGGGCATTGCCCTAAGTTAAACAGCTCTTTTACCTTTAAAAAAAATACAAAGTCCCCCCAACAGTAAAACCCACCACCCAACTAACCCCCCAAAATAAAAAACCTAACTCTGAAAAAAAACTAAGCTACTCATTGTCCCAAACTGGCATTTGTATGGGTATTGCCCTTATAAGGGCATTAAGTTCTTTTACACTTTGCCCAAAGCCCTAATCTAAAATAAAAACACCTAAAAAATAAAAAAAAAATCCTAACACTAACCCCAGAATATTTATTCACGGTTCCTGAAGTCCGGACATCCATCTCCATCCAAACGGCGAGAAGTTTTCATCCAGGTGGCGAGAAGTCTTTAGCCAGGTGGCGAGAAGTCTTTAGCCAGGTGGCGAGAAGTCTTCATCCAGGCAGCGACATCTTCATCCATCGCGGGAGCATTTTCTATCTTCATCCCAGCGGTGCGGAGCGGAGCTATCCAGCGATGACATCCTGCATGGAGTACCCTCTTCATACGGTCACCGCTGTGCACTGAAGTTGAATGCAAGGTACCTGTTTCAAAATGGCGTACCTTGCATTCCTATTGGCTGATTTGATTCTTCAAATTCAAATCAGCCAATTGGATGAGAGCTTCTGAAATCATATTGGCTGTTCAAATCAACCAATAGGATTTCAGTAGCTCTCATCCTATTGGCTGTTTTGAATTTGAAGAATCAAATCAGTCAAAAGGAATGCAAGGTATGCCATTTTTAATCGGCTACCTTGCATTCAACTTCAGTGTATGAAGAGGACGCTCTGTGCAGGACGGGATCCACTTCCAGGATAGCTCCACGATGGATAAAGGTGTCGCCGCCTGGATGAAGACTTCTTGCCGCCTGGATCGAGATGGATGTCCGGACATCAGGAACCGTGAGTAGATATTCTGGGGTTAGTGTTATTTTTTTGGGGGGGTGGGTTTTTTTTTAGATTAGGGATGAGCACTTGGAAAAGAGCTGAATGCCCTTTTAAGGGCAATGCCCATACAAATGCACCTTTAGGGGCAATGGGTAGCTTTGGTTTTTTAAAGAGTTACATTTTTTTTGGGAGGGGGGTTGGTTGGGTGGTGGGTTTTACTGTTGGGGGGGACTTTGTATTTTTTTTACAGGTAAAAGAGCTGTTGAACTTAGGACAATGCCCTACAAAAGGCCCTTTTAAGGGCTATTGGTAGTTTATCGTAGGTTAGGGGGTATTTTTATTTTGGGGGCTTTTTTATTTTTATAGGGCTATTAGATTAGGTTTAATAGTTTTTATTTTTGATAATTTCATTTATTATATTATGTAATCTTAGTGTGTTTTATTTTGTCGTAATTTTGTAATTTTATATTTTTAAAATTTTTTCAGTAGTGTTAGGTTTTTTAAATTTGTAATTTTTTAATTGGTAGTTTTTTAAGTTTATTTAATAGCCACGGAGTGGGTGGTGGCAGATTAGGGGTTAATGTGTTTTATATAGTATTTGCGATGCGGTGGATGGCGGTTTAGGGGTCAATAGGCAGTTTATGGGTATTAGTGTGCTACAAAATCCATAACTACTGCTCTCAGATGGCGGTATGGATAGTGTCGGTATAGACTGTAACGCAAGCATTTTAGCTTGAACGCACAACCTGTTATACTGGTGCTGTGGAAATCCCACACTCAAAGGTAATTTTTTGGAGTGCGGAATGGAAGTTGCGTTACAGGCTAAAATGCTTGCGGTATAGCTATACCGCCGCGACTCGTAATATGCATTCCTGGCCATTCCACGCACAATGGCCAGTTTTTCAGTGGTATAGCTGTACCGCAAAACTCGTAATCTAGCCGTTCAAAAGTAAATAATTGCAAAATAGCCAAAATAAACATCTTTTGGTTGAATGCAATAAACAAAAATAACATTACAAAAATAAACATACCGGTATGTACAACACTTAATAATTACATCATTATTGACCAAATACTTCCTGAATAAAGTCAGCTCTCGCTTGGACTCCCCTTGCATCATTTTGCTCTAAGGGTGCAAAATGATCGTCATACTCAGGGACATCCAAGTTCTCAAGATCTAAATTTGGCATGGTAATGTCAATGTTGTGAAGCATGCAACATATGAGGAAGATGAGTGAGACGTTTTAGGGGGCATATTGAAGGACACCACCTGAGCTGTCCAAACAGCGGAAACGGCTCTTCAATACCCCAAATGTGCGCTTTATTACACATCTTGTGGAAATGTGAGCCTCATTATAGCACACTTGTTCTACAGTAGCGGGATTATTCACCAGTGTGAACAGCCACAGAAGACAGGAATATCCAGAATCTCCTGCGTGAAAGAAATAGACAATTGATATTAGCAATATGAATTAATTAATTCTATAATAAACTTATATGAATATTTATAACAGATATTTACCTAGTAGACTCCCCTCTAGCATTTGTCCCTCCTGAAACCGATCGTATATTGCTGAATTCCTGAGGATGAATGAGTCGGGGCTTGAACCAGGGTATCCAGAGTGGACGCTCATGATTCTTAATCGGGCATCACAGATGACCAGGATATTCAAGGAGTGGTTCTGCTTTCTGTCCCTGTATGCCTCCTCTCTTCCCTTGGGAGGCTGCACCGATATGTGTGTGTAATATATTGCACCGAATATGTTTGGCATCCCAGCAATCTGGTAATAGCTTTACATCATGCCACTCCTCTGATGTTTTGGGGAAATGGACATGATGTACTAGCGATTGGTGCAAGGCATTAAGAAACACCTTCAAATGACGGGAGCAGGTTGCCTGGCTCATACCAACGGCTAGACTCATTACAGCTTGTTAAGGATCCAGTTGCCAGGAAATAAAGGACAGACAGTAATTTCCCCATCCCAGGGATTGCTGAGTCCTTGCTGTGAGTGGTTCCAGATAGTCTTTAATTTCCAGATAGAGTCTCTCTATAGAAACTCTATTAATCCGGAATCTACGGATCACCTCTCTATTACTGAGGGCATGGAGGCCAATTCTGGGTAAGAATACCCTCGGTACTCTTAGGCGTCTTTGTTGATGCTCCTCAGTTTGGATCATCAACCACCTTGTTCTGCATCGATGCAGGATCGCAAAGTGAATCACATTCATGATCTCCATCATTCAGAATTATCTCACTATACAAACTGTATATAATTGAACTATTCTGTGTTGTTAGCAACACCCTTGTATATGCCAAGTTCACTAGCTGTAAATGCAGGTGGACGCGTCATATTGATTGCTGCATTAAAGTAATTACTTCTGTGCCACACATTACTATTTAAGTATAGACCAATTTATGACTGTGGGGTTTATGATTACTGCATCATTGAAGGAGCAGAAAGTTGTTTGGTAAAAGGTTGGTGATTGATTCTAGTCATTGATATGCCTGTTAATGTAATCTGTACTTTTATTGAAATGTTAACATCCATATGACTTAGAATATTAATTTTATATATGTTTTTAATTTGTTTTATTATAGTGTAGGTAACTCATTGTATGGAACCACCTCCCAAATCATCTATATCCTCAAGTTATATCAAGTTAACAAAATCAAGAAAACACTTTTATGTTTTAAAATGTGCTAACTTAAAGGTAATTGGCAAGAGTCCATGAGCTAGTGACGTATGGGATATACAATCCTACCAGGAGGGGCAAAGTTTCCCAAACCTCAAAATGCCTATAAATACACCCCTCACCACACCCACAATTCAGTTTTACAAACTTTGCATCCTATGGAGGTAGTGAAGTAAGTTTGTGCTAGATTCTACGTTGATATGCACTTCTCTGCATTTTTTGAAGCCCATTTCCTCTCAGAGTACAGTGAATGTCAGAAGGATGTGAAGGGAGACTCACCTATTGAATGCAATGGTTTTCCTCATGGGGATCTATTTCATAGGTTCTCTGTTATCGGTCGTAGAGATTTATTTCCTACCTCCCTTTTCAGATCGACGATATACTCTCATATTCCATTACCTCTACTGATAACTGTTTCGGTACTGGTTTGGCTATCTGCTATATGTGGATGGGTGTCTTTTGGTAAGTATGTTTTCATTACTTAAGACACTCTCAGCTATGGTTTGGCACTTTATGTATTTATATAAAGTTCTAAATATATGTATTGTACTTATATTTGCCATGATTCTGGTATTCAGTATATTTACTTTTTGCAGACTGTCAATTTCATATCTGGGAAATACTTTTTTATGAAAACTTATTTCTTACTTGGGGTATAGTCTCTTTTTCAAATTGACTGTCTTTTAAAATTCATGGGCAGAATTAGGCTCGCGAGGGCGCAAAATGCCAAAGTTTATTGCATCATTCTTGGCGTGAGATTTTTTTGGCGCAAAGTTACGTTCATTGACACAAATTGGTCATTTCCTGCGTCTTAGTTGATGCCGAGTCCTTCACAAGGTTGCATCATCTATGAGCGAGTGTGTCGTTCATTATTTAAGACCCTATTACTATTTGCCTCTTGCCTTTTTCTATGTCAGAGGGCTATGCTGTTTGCATTTTTTCCCATTCCTGAATCTGCCATATAAGGAAATTGATAATTTTGCTTTATATGTTGTTTTTTTCTCTTACATTTGCAAGATGTCTCAATCTGATCCTGTTACAGAATTCACTGTTGGATCCCAGTTGCATGATAACAGTCCTACCAAAGCTAAGTGCATTTTGTTGTAAACTTGTGGAGATTATACCTCCAGCTGTGGTTAGTAATAGATGTCATGAAAAACTTTTACATGCAGAAAATGTATCCATCAGTAGTAGTTCATTACCTGTTGCTGTTCCCTCAACATCTAATGCACAAGATATACCTGTAAATTTAAAAGAATGTATTTCTTATTCTATTCAGAAGGCTTTGTCTGCCATCCCGCCTTCTAATAAATGTAAAAGGTCTTTTAAAACTTCTCATAGAGTTGATGAAATTTCAAATGACCGTCAACATACTGATTTATCCTTCTCTGATGAGGATCTATCTGATTCAGTAGATCCTGCCTCAGATATTGACACTGACAAATCCTCTTATTTATTTAAAATGGAGTAAATTTGTTCTTTATTAAAAGAAGTGTTGATTACATTGGATATGGAGGAAACTAGTCCTCTTGATATTAAAACTAGTAAACGTTTAAATTCTGTTTATAAACCTCCTGTGGTTATTCCAGAGGTTTTTCCAGTTCCTGATGCTATTTCTGATATGATTTCTAAAGAATGGAATAGGCCTGGTACTTCTTTTATTCCTTCTTCAAGGTTTAAAAAATTGGGAAAAGATCCCGAAAGTTAATGGGGCTATCTCTACTCTTGCTAAACGTACTACTATTCCTATGGAAGATAGTACTTCTTTTAAAGATCCTTTAGATAGGAAACTTGAATCTTATCTAAGGAAGGCTTATTTATATCCAGGTCATCTTCTTAGGCCTGCAATTTCTTTGGCTTATGTTGCAGCTGCTTCAACTTTTTGGTTAGAAACTTTAGCGCAACAAGTATCATATCATGATTTATCTAGCATTGTTAAATTGATTCAACATGCTAATAATTCCATTTGTGATGCCATTTTTAATATCATCAAAACTGATGTTAGATATATGTCTTTAGCTATTTTAGCTAGAGGAGCTTTGTGACTCAAATCTTGGAATGCTTATATGACTTCTAAGTCCAGATTGCTTTCTATTTCTTTCCAAGGTAATAAATTATTTGGTTTTCAGTTGGATTCAATAATTTCAACTGTCACTGGGGGGAAGGGAGGTTTTTTTCCTTAGGATAAAAAACCTAAAGGTAAATCTAAAGCTTCTAACCGTTTTCGTTCCTTTCAACATAATAAGGAACAGAAATCGAATCCTTCCCCAAAGGAATCTGTTTCCAATTGGAAGCCTTCCTCAAATTGGAATAAATCCAAGCCATTTAAGAGATCAAAGCCAGCCCCCAAGTCCACATGAAGGTGCGGCCCTCATTCCAGCTCAGCTGGTAGGGGGCAGATCAAAATTCTTCAAAGATGTTTGGATCAATTCGGTCCAAAATCATTGGATTCAGAGTATTGTCTCTCAAGGGTTTCAGACCTGGAGTTATCAGGGGTAATCATGCCAGTTCCATTTCAGGGCCTGGGGTTTTATTGAAATCTATTCATTGTCCCAAAGAAAGAAAATTAATTCAGACCAGTTTTTGATCTAAAGATTTTGAATCGATATGTAAGAGTACCAACTTTCAAGATGGTGACTATAAGGACTATTCTGTCTTTTGTTTAGCAAGGGCATTATATGTCCACAATAGACTTACAGGATGCATATCTTCATATTCCGATTCATCCGGATCACTATCAGTTTCTGGGATTCTCTTTTCTAGACAGCCATTACCAATTTGTTGCTCTTCCTTTTGACCTAGCAACAGCTCCAAGAATCTTTTCAAAGGTTCTTGGTGCCCTACTCTCTGTAATCAGAGAGCGGGGTATTGCAGTGTTTCCTTATTTGGACGATATCTTGGTACTCGCTCAGTCTTTACGTTCTGCAGAATCTCACGTGAATCAACTAGTGTTGTTTCTTCAAAGACATGGTTGGAGGATCAATTTACCAAAAAGTTATTTGATTCCTCAGACAAAGGTAACCTTTTTAGGTTTCCAGATAGATACAGTGTCCATGACTTTGTCTCTAACAGGCAAGAGACGTTTGAAATTGGTTGCAGCCTGTCTGAACCTTCAGTCTCAGTCATTCCCTTCAGTAGCTATGTGCATGGAAGTTTTAGGTCTCATGACTGCAGCATCGGACACGATCCCCTTTGCTCGTTTTCATATGAGACCTCTCCAACTTTGTATGCTGAACCAATGGTGCAGGGATTATACAAGGATATCATAATTAATATCCTTAAATCCCAATGTTCGACTTTCTCTGACTTGGTGGTTAGATCACCATCATATAATTTTAAGGGCTTCTTTTGTTCGTCCAACCTGGACTGTGATCTCAACAGATGCGAGTCTTTCAGGTTGGGGGCTGTTTGGGGATCTCTGACAGCACATGGTGTTTGAAAAACTCAAGAGGTGAGATTACCAATCAATATTTTGGAACTCCGTGCAGTTCTCAGGGCTCTTCAGTTTTGGCCTCTGTTGAAGAGAGAACCGTTTATTTGTTTTCAGACAGACAATATCACAACTGTGGCATATGTCAATCATCAGGGTGGGACTCACAGTCCCCAAGCTATAAAATAAGTATCTCGGATACTTGTTTGGGCAGAATCCAGCTCCTGTCTAATTTCTGAGATTCATATCCCAGTTATAGACAATTGGGAAGCGGATTATCTCAGTCGCCAGTCTTTACATCCGGGAGAATGGTCTCTCCACCCAGATGTGCTTTCTCAAATTGCTCAGATGTGGGGGCTTCCAGAAATATAACTGATGGCTTCTCATCTAAACAAAAAACTTCCCAGGTACCTGTCCAGGTCCAGGGATCCTCAGGCAGAAGCAGTGGATACGTTGACACTTCCTTGGTGTTATCAACCGGCTTATATTTCTTTCATGTAATTAGCAAGAGTCCATGAGCTAGTGACGTATGGGATATACATTCCTACCAGGAGGGGCAAAGTTTCCCAAACCTCAAAATGCCTATAAATACACCCCTCACCACACCCACAAATCAGTTTTTACAAACTTTGCCTCCTATGGAGGTGGTGAAGTAAGTTTGTGCTAGATTCTACATTGATATGCGCTCCGCAGCAGGTTGGAGCCTGGTTTTCCTCTCAGCATGCAGTGAATGTCAGAGGGATGTGAAGAGAGTATTGCCTATTTGAATTCAATGATCTCCTTCTACGGGGTCTATTTCATAGGTTCTCTGTTATCGGTCGTAGAGATTCATCTCTTACCTCCCTTTTCAGATCGACGATATACTCTTATATATACCATTACCTCTACTGATTCTCGTTTCAGTACTGGTTTGGCTTTCTACTACATGTAGATGAGTGTCCTGGGGAAAGTAAGTCTTATTTTCTGTGACACTCTAAGCTATGGTTGGGCACTTTTGTATAAAGTTCTAAATATATGTATTCAAACATTTATTTGCCTTAACTCAGGATGTTCAACGTTCCTTATTTCAGACAGTCAGTTTCATATCTGGGATAATGCATTTGAATAAATCCATTTTTTTCTTACCTTAAAATTTGACTTTTTTTCCTGTGGGCTGTTAGGCTCGCGGGGCTGAAAATGCTTCATTTTATTGCGTCATTATTGGCGCTGACTTTTTTGGCGCAAAAAGTTTTTTCTGTTTCCGGCGTCATATGTGTCGCCGGAAGTTGCGTCATTTTTGACGTTTTTTTGCGCTAAAAGTGTCGGCGTTCCGGATGTGGCGTCATTTTTGGCGCCAAAAGCATTTAGGCGCCAAATAATGTGGGCGTCTTTTTTGGCGCTAAAAATATGGGCGTCATTTTTGTCTCCACATTATTTAAGTCTCATAATGTATTGCTTCTGGTTGCTAGAAGCTTGTTCACTGGCATTTTTTCCCATTCCTGAAACTGTCATTTAAGGAATTTGATCAATTTTGCTTTATATGTTGTTTTCTCTTTTACATATTGCAAGATGTCCCAGATTGACACTGAGTTAGAAGATACTTCTGGAAAAACGCTGCCTGGTGCTGGATCTACCAAAGTTAAGTGTATCTGTTGTAAACTTGTGGTATCTGTTCCTCCAGCTGTTGTTTGTAATGAATGTCATGACAAACTTGTTAATGCAGATAATATTTCCTTTAGTAATGTTACATTACCTGTTGTGGTTCCATCAACATCTAATGCTCAGAGTGTTCCTGTTAACATAAGAGATTTTGTTTATAAATCTATTAAGAAGGCTATGTCTGTTATTCCCCCTTCTAGTAAACGTAAAAGGTCTTTTAAAACTTCTCATTTTTCAGATGAATTTTTAAATGAACATCATCATTCTGATTCTGATAGTGGTTCCTCTGGTTCAGAGGATTCTGTTTCGGAGGATGATGCTGATAAATCTTCATATTTATTCAAAATGGAATTTATTCGTTCTTTACTTAAAGAGGTCTTAATTGCATTAGAAATAGAGGATTCTGGTCCTCTTGATACTAAATCTAAACGTTTAAATAAGGTTTTTAAATCTCCTGTAGTTATTCCAGAAGATTTTCCTGTCCCTGGTGCTATTTCTGAAGTAATCTCCAGGGAATGGAATAATTTGGGTAATTCTTTTACTCCTTCTAAACGTTTTAAGCAATTATATCCTGTGCCGTCTGACAGATTAGAATTTTGGGACAAAATCCCTAAGGTTGATGGGGCTGTCTCTACTCTTGCTAAACGTACTACTATTCCTACGGCAGATAGTACTTCCTTTAAGGATCCTTTAGATAGGAAGATTGAATCCTTTCTAAGAAAAGCTTACTTATGTTCAGGTAATCTTCTTAGACCTGCTATATCTTTAGCGGATGTGGCTGCAGCTTCCACTTTTTGGTTAGAAGCTTTAGCGCAACAAGTATCAGATCATAACTCTCATAGCATTGTTAATCTTCTTCAACATGCTAATAACTTTATTTGTGATGCCATCTTTGATATAATTAGAGTTGATGTCAGGTATATGTCTCTAGCTATTCTAGCTAGAAGAGCTTTATGGCTTAAAACTTGGAATGCTGATATGTCTTCTAAGTCAACTTTGCTTTCCCTTTCTTTCCAGGGTAATAAATTATTTGGTTCTCAGTTGGATTCTATTATCTCAACTGTTACTGGAGGGAAAGGAACTTTTTAACCACAAGATAGAAAATCTAAAGGTAAATTTAGGTCTAATAATCGTTTTCGTTCCTTTTGTCACAATAAGGAACAAAAGCCTGATCCTTCGCCCTCAGGAGCGGTATCAGTTTGGAAACCATCTCCAGTCTGGAATAAGTCCAAGCCTTTTAGAAAAACAAAACCAGCTCCCAAGTCCACATGAAGGTGCGGCCCTCATTCCAGCCCAGCTGGTAGGGGGCAGATTACGTTTTTTCAAACAAATTTGGATCAATTCAATTCACAATCTTTGGATTCAAAACATTGTTTCAGAAGCGTACAGAATTGGCTTCAAGATAAGGTCTCCTGCAAAGAGATTTTTTCTTTCCCGTGTCCCAGTAAATCCAGCAAAGGCTCAAGCATTTCTGAAATGTGTTTCAGACCTAGAGTTGGCTGGAGTAATTATGCCAGTTCCAGTTCTGGAACAGGCTCTGGGGTTTTATTCAAATCTCTTCATTGTACCAAAGAAGGAGAATTCCTTCAGACCAGTTCTGGATCTAAAAATATTGAATCGTTATGTAAGGATACCAACATTCAAGATGGTAACTATAAGGACTATTCTGCCTTTTGTTCAGCAAGGGCATTATATGTCCACAATAGATTTACAGGATGCATATCTGCATATTCCGATTCATCCAGATCACTATCAGTTTCTGAGATTCTCTTTCCTAGACAAGCATTACCAGTTTGTGGCTCTGCCGTTTGGCCTAGCAACAGCTCCAAGGATTTTTACAAAGGTTCTCGGTGTCCTTCTGTCTGTAATCAGAGAACAGGGTATTGTGGTATTTCCTTATTTGGACGATATCTTGGTACTTGCTCAGTCTTCACATTTAGCAGAATCTCATACGAATCGACTTGTGTTGTTTCTTCAAGATCATGGTTGGAGGATCAATTTACCGAAAAGTTCATTAATTCCTCAGACAAGGGTTACCTTTTTAGGTTTCCAGATAGATTCAGTGTCCATGACTCTGTCTCTGACAGACAAGAGACGTCTAAAATTGATCTCAGCTTGTCGAAACCTTCAATCACAATCATTCCCTTTGGTAGCCTTATGCATGGAAATTCTAGGTCTTATGACTGCTGCATCGGATGCGATCCCCTTTGCTCGTTTTCACATGCTCTGTATGCTGAACCAGTGGTGCAGGGATTACACAAAGATATCTCAATTAATATCTTTAAAACCGACTGTACGACACTCTCTGACGTGGTGGACAGATCACCATCGTTTAGTTCAGGGGGCTTCTTTTGTTCTTCCGACCTGGACTGTAATTTCAACAGATGCAAGTCTGACAGGTTGGGGAGCTGTTTGGGGGTCTCTGACAGCACAAGGGGTTTGGGAATCTCAGGAGGTGAGATTACCAATCAATATTTTGGAACTCCGTGCAATTTTCAGAGCTCTTCAGTCTTGGCCTCTTCTAAAGAGAGAATCGTTCATTTGTTTTCAGACAGACAATGTCACAACTGTGGCATACATCAATCATCAAGGAGGGACTCACAGTCCTCTGGCCATGAAAGAAGTATCTCGAATTCTGGTATGGGCGGAATCCAGCTCCTGTCTAGTTTCTGCGGTTCATATCCCAGGTATAGACAATTGGGAAGCGGATTATCTCAGTCGCCAAACGTTACATCCGGGCGAATGGTCTCTTCACCCAGAGGTATTTCTTCAGATTGTTCAAATGTGGGGACTTCCAGAAATAGATCTGATGGCTTCTCATCTAAACAAGAAGCTTCCCAGGTATCTGTCCAGATCCAGGGATCCTCAAGCGGAAGCAGTGGATGCATTGTCACTTCCTTGGAAGTATCATCCTGCCTATATCTTTCCGCCTCTAGTTCTTCTTCCAAGAGTAATCTCCAAGATTCTGAAGGAATGCTCGTTTGTTCTGCTGGTAGCTCCAGCATGGCCTCACAGGTTTTGGTATGCGGATCTTGTCCGGATGGCTTCTTGCCAACCGTGGACTCTTCCGTTAAGACCAGACCTTCTGTCCCAAGGTCCTTTTTTCCATCAGGATCTCAAATCCTTAAATTTAAAGGTATGGAGATTGAACGCTTGATTCTTAGTCAAAGAGGTTTCTCTGACTCTGTGATTAATACTATGTTACAGGCTCGTAAATCCGTATCTAGGGAGATATATTATAGAGTCTGGAAGACTTATATTTCTTGGTGTCTTTCTCATCATTTTTCCTGGCATTCTTTTAGAATTCCGAGAATTTTACAGTTCCTTCAGGATGGTTTGGATAAAGGTTTGTCTGCAAGTTCCTTGAAAGGACAAATCTCTGCTCTTTCTGTTCTTTTTCACAGAAAGATTGCTAATCTTCCTGATATTCATTGTTTTGTACAAGCTTTGGTTCGTATAAAACCTGTCATTAAGTCAATTTCTCCTCCTTGGAGTTTGAATTTGGTTCTGTGGGCTCTTCAAGCTCCTCCATTTGAACCTATGCATTCATTGGACATTAAATTACTTTCTTGGAAAGTTTTGTTCCTTTTGGCCATCTCTTCTGCCAGAAGAGTTTCTGAATTATCTGCTCTTTCTTGTGAGTCTCCTTTTCTGATTTTTCATCAGGATAAGGCGGTGTTGCGAACTTCTTTTACATTTTTACCTAAGGTTGTGAATTCTAACAACATTATGTCCTAATCCTAAGAATTCTAAGGAGAAATCTTTGCATTCTTTGGATGTAGTTAGAGCTTTGAAATATTATGTTGAAGCTACTAAGAATTTCCGAAAGACTTCTGGTCTATTTGTTATCTTTTCCGGTTCTAGGAAAGGTCAGAAGGCCTCTGCCATTTCTTTGGCATCTTGGTTGAAATCTTTAATTCATCATGCTTATGTCGAGTCGGGTAAAACTCCGCCTCAAAGGATTACAGCTCATTCTACTAGGTCAGTTTCTACTTCCTGGGCGTTTAGGAATGAGGCTTCGGTTGATCAGATTTGCAAAGCAGCAACTTGGTCTTCTTTGCATACTTTTACTAAATTCTACCATTTTGATGTGTTTTCTTCTTCTGAAGCAGTTTTTGGTAGAAAAGTACTTCAGGCAGCTGTTTCAGTTTGATTCTTCTGCTTATAATTTCAGTTTTTTTTCATTATAAGATTTAAACTTTAGTTTGGGTGTGGATTATTTTCAGCGGAATTGGCTGTCTTTATTTTATCCCTCCCTCTCTAGTGACTCTTGCGTGGAAGATCCACATCTTGGGTAGTCATTATCCCATACGTCACTAGCTCATGGACTCTTGCTAATTACATGAAAGAAAACATAATTTATGTAAGAACTTACCTGATAAATTCATTTCTTTCATATTAGCAAGAGTCCATGAGGCCCACCCTTTTTGTGGTGGATATGATTTTTTTGTATAAAGCACAATTATTCCAATTCCTTATTTTTTATGCTTTCGCACTTTTTTCTTATCACCCCACTTCTTGGCTATGCGTTAAACTGATTTGTGGGTGTGGTGAGGGGTGTATTTATAGGCATTTTGAGGTTTGGGAAACTTTGCCCCTCCTGGTAGGAATGTATATCCCATACGTCACTAGCTCATGGACTCTTGCTAATATGAAAGAAATGAATTTATCAGGTAAGTTCTTACATAAATTATGTTTTTTCCGCCTCTAGTTCTTCTTCCAAGAGTGATCTCCAAAATCATCATGGAGCAATCATTTGTACTGCTGGTGGCTCCGGCATTGCCTCACAGGTTTTGGTATGTGGATCTTGTTCAGATATCCAGTTGCCAACCTTGGCCACTTCCATTAATGCCAGACTTACTATCTCAAGGTCCGTTTTTCCATCGGGATCTCAAATCATTAATTTTGAAGGTATGGAAATTGAACGCTTAGTGCTTAGTCATAGAGGTTTCTCTGACTCAGTGATTAATACTATGTTGCAGGCTCATAAATCTGTTTCTAGAAAGATTTATAATTGAGTTTGGAAGACTTACATTTCATGGTGTTCTTCTCATAAATTCTCTTGGAATTCTTTTAGAATTCCTAGAATTTTACAGTTTCTTCAGGATGGTTTGGATAAAGGTTTGTCTGCAAGTTCCTTGAAGGACAAATCTCTGCTCTTTCTGTTTTATTCCACAGGAAAATTGCAAAATTTCCTGATATTCATTGTTTTATAAGGCTTTGGTTCGTATCAAGCCTGTCATTAAATCAATCTCTCCTCCTTGGAGTCTTAATTTGGTTTTGAAGGCTTTACAGGCTCCTCCATTTGAGCCTATGCATTCTTTGGGCATTAAACTACTTTCCTGGAAAGTGTTGTTCCTTTTGGCCATCTCTTCTGCTAGAAGAGTTTCTGAATTATCTGCTCTCTCTTGTGAATCTCCTTTTCTGATTTTTCATCAGGATAAGGCAGTTGTCAGGTTAGGAAATGTCCAGAAGAAGACCCAAATTCTAGGGTGAATTTAAACAACACCCTTGCACTCTGAGTTTAATCCAGGACGTGACCCCACGACAACCTCTAAAAAACAATGTTAGCCTGAGTCCGAAGTAATACAAGATATCAGCCAAATAGACATCTGAGTAAGGAACTGGTTTCAGAAAATGTCTTCCACAGAATCCGGAGAGCAGGGATAGTCCACTTATACTCAAACAGAGGTAGGATAAAACAAGAAATAGTTAATAATGCAGTAACTTGTTATCAGGCAATTTGAGGGTTAACACTGTGTAGTCAGTCCTTGCAGAGTTTGGCAACAGGTGATCAGGCAGTTTGAAGGTTAATACTGAATAGTCAGTACTTGCAGAGTTAGACAACAGGATAACATGCAGTTTGAGAGTTTCACAGTATAAACAGTACTTGCAGTATTTGGCAACAGGATATCAAGCAGTTTGAGGGTTAACCCAGCATAGTGAGTCTTTGCAGAGTTTGGCAACAGAAAATCAGCAGTTAGAGAGTTTCCACAGCGAAGTCCTCACAGGAGCCACAAAGAGTAACAAACAAACAGGCACTGAAGAAACAGGAAGCCCGGAATAAAAAGCCTGGTAGTGACATCATCAGGAAGGGGTGGCTAAGACTACCTGCCAATCAAGCACACAGAGAGGACCGCCGGAGCTTCCCAGCGGCCGAGCGTAACAGTGCCCCCTCCTCAAGGACCCCTCCGGGGGAACCCGACCGGGCCTGGCAGGGTATTTCTTGTGAAAAGACTTGATAAGAGCTGGAGCATGAACATGAGAGGCTGGTTCCCAAGATCATTCAGAGATAGGATAACCCTTCCAATGGACCAGGTAGTACAGCCGATTGCCCCGTAGCTTGGAATCCAAAATCTGGCTGAGTTCAAACTCAGAAGTTCCCTCTACGGAAAGTGGAGGAGGTGGTTTACTCTTGATAGAGTACCGGTTGTAGATGACTGGCTTGAGTAAGGAGACATGAAACACTGGATGGATCTTGAGAGTCTTGGGTAAAGCCAGGCAGTATGCAGAAAAACAAACTTTGGAAACAATTCGAAAAGGTCCAATGTACTTAGGACCCAACTTAGTACAAGGTTTTTTTAGATGTATGAATCTGCTGGATAAAAATACTCTGTCTCCAGTACGAAGTAAAGGAGCCTTACACCTTCTGCGATCAGCATATCTCTTGTGTCTTAAGGAAAAGGAAAGTAAATTTTGACGAATGAGTTGCTAGTGGTTACTGAGATTTTTCACAATACGATCTGCTCCAGGAACTTCAGTAGAACTGGTAATCATAGGAAAGGTTCTAGGTTCAAAACTATAAGCTGCCTTAAAGGGAGAGGTCTGTAATGAGGCGTTATAGCGTGAGTTGTGAGCTAATTCCGCCAAAGGCAATAACTGAAACCAGTTGGAGTGGTGATGGTTTACATAATGTCTAAGAAAAGATTCCAAGGCTTGATTTACACGTTCAGTCTGTCCGTTGGATTGAGGATGATGTGCAGTAGAAAGAGATATGGTGATTCCAAAGTGCTTACAAAAAGACCTCCAAAACTTGGAAACAAATTGAACTCCGCGATCTGGGACTATGTCAGTGGGAAAACCATGTAAACAAGATATATGTAGAACAAAGAGTTCAGAAAGTCTTTGAGCTGAAGGCAAGCCTGGAAGAGGTATGAAGTGAGCAGACTTGGAGAACCGATCCACCACTACCCAAATGGTCCTATTTCCAGCAGAAACAGGAAGATCTGTAACGAAGTCCATGGATAAGTGAGACCAAGGGTAATAAGGAATAGGAAGAGGGTGTAATAGACCAAATGGTCGATGAGAAGATTGTTTGTTCGAAGCACAAGATTTACAAGCAGCAATATAATCCTTAACATCCCTCCTCATAGTGGACCACCAAACATGCTGCTTCAGTTTCCACAAAGTATTGGTTACTCAAGGATGACCTGCTGAAATGTTGTCGTGAGCCCAATGTAGAAGCTTAAGACATAATCCTTTGGGTACATACAGGATACCAGAAGGTAGTTTGCAAGAAGATGGTACCCGGACTTGAAATATGATAAATTGACCCCTGAGAGTGCAGTCCACTTCCGTGTTTTGTATGTGTCATGGGAGTGGAGTGGAATGTTAGGAAAAAAATGGCACTAGAAAGTGCCTTTACATGTAGGTCTATAGGAACTGTGTGTTTCCTGTAAATATATAAGTATATGCAATATGTGTATATGCATATATTAACACATATATATCTATATAATCATATACATATATACCGTATTGTGCCGCATATAGGCCGCACCTGATTCAAGCACCGCTAGTGATATGTGCTCTGCCTAAGACCGGGTGAGAAGCCGACATGGCAATATCGCAATCCCGGCGGCCACCATCTTGACCATGCGGCATTCACAAACTGAGGACTAACACTACACAATCAGGGATCGCACAGCCCAGCAGTCCACTTTGAGAAGACCTTACTAACCGGATTAGTAGATACAACCCAGTAACAAGCAGCAAGAGCTCAGGAGACCATTGTTGATGGTGATAGTGAGAGCTAAGGCCTATCAGTCACTCATGAGACGCATCACATAAATGCCTGCTGATACTGCAGTTAATACTTATATGGCCACATGTCAATAATTTGCCTTTAGCCTGAACACAACCTCAATTTTACCCTACTTGTGGATAATAGTTCACGGGGGTAATTGGTGACATAATTCCTGCATTACTATACTTACCACAAAAATGATGCAATAATCACTACACAATCTAAACTCTCATCAATCTCAGCCTTGATATCCTGGGGGTTGGCTCCTAATCTTTGCTCCATCTGATATTACACATTCTTGTATAAACGTTTCTGCTTCAAATACCAAAGCTGAATATTGGGCTTTATGATATCACAGCTACACATTACCATTTATATTTCCTACTGGACATCTATATTCATAGGACTTTATATACATATTCATTATGTCACCTAAGAGACTTGGAAAGTCAGAGAAGGGGACAAAAACGTCAACACCATCCAAGTCATCAGTGAATACCTTTCTCAAGTTAATTGACCACTCTACCACTAAAATGCAATCTGAACAACCACCACTCCAAGACTCTCCTACCCCTTCCTCGGATATTGAGGAGGAAGAACCGAGCGAAACTGTACAAGTTTCTTAATCTCTATTGTCCACATTACCCTCTAAACAGGACTTTAACAATTTACTTATTCAAGTACGCCAATGCATCAAGGAGGAAATCACTGTACTACGCAATGATATAACCAACATTGGCAATAGAGTCGAATATTTGGAGCAAGAAAATTAATCCAACCAATCAGAGATTGCAGACCTTCATCAACATACTAGAAGACAAGACCTAATTATAGCCTAACTTCAGGACAAGATGGAAGACCTGGAAAACAGGGAACGCAGACAAAATCTTCGCATTCGGGGAGTTCCTGAATCTGTCCAACCTTCTGCCCTTCCAGAATTCCTTCAAGACCTCTTTATACATGTACTGGGGAAGGGAAAAGACAACCCAATAGCTATTGATAGAGCTCATAAAGCTCTCAGACAAAAGCAACCAGACAACAATCCTCCCAGAGACATTGTACTCAAGCTGAAAGATTTTCAGACTAAAGAAGACATTATGCAAGCTACAAGACGAATGAGGCAGATAACCTTGTAAAATAACTCTATACAGATTTGTGCCGATCTAGCACCACATACTCTACAACGCAGGTGGGAATTCCAATCCCTCACTTCATTACTCAGAGCTAAAGGCATTCAATACCACTGGGGATTCCCCTGCTCACTACCAGTACTACACCAAGGCCAAAGAGTGCTATGTAAGAACTCTGAGGACATTGCATTGTTCTTCTCAAAAATAAATATCGAGCCACCAAAGGATTCTACAGATCATCATACCAAGTCCACCTCCCGCTTGAATACTTCTGCAACAACGAAGCCACAGTCATCCAAATGGCAGACTGTTTCATCCAGAAAACCTAGGACCTCAGACACTTCTTCTCCCCGACCTGAGGGGTGAAACCCTGCTGACTGTACATTGATAAATAAGAAGTGGTGAGTCTTAACACTAGTTTTGTTTGCCTTTTAATTACTCTGTTGCCTGTACTTTAGCATGATATCTAGGAATTTATAAATAAATAGTTGCCTTCTCTATGGGTTGTTGATACTTAGTATTTAACACACACACCTCCCTGTAGGTTTATTTCATTATACATATATTTAGAGTACAGGACCATGCCCTCAACCAAACTTGATTTATGTTTATTGTGTTTAATATGTTTATTGGTTATGTTTGTTGTTATTTTCATGGTTTTCCATTGTTGTACGCACTACCTATCAAGCGCTCAAGAGTGACCCCTTGCTTACATATTATGATTCTTCTTAGCCCACCTACCATTATCCCAATATAGTGGGATATATTATCATCTTATTTTACACCCATAAGTAGACCTCTTCCTGTGGCTACTTAGACAATCCCCCTTCTTCTTTTGAAATGAATAAGCCACTAACCATATTAACACAGAATGTTAATGGCTTCAATATACCACACAAGAGATTGATAGCAATTTTAGATTTTAAACACAAGAATGGTGACATATTGTTTCTTCAGAAAACACATTTTCTCAGAGGCAAAGAACCCTCATACTACTCCTGTACATATCCTAAACACTACCATAGTAGCAATCTAGCAAAAAAGAAAATGGGGTTGGCATACTGATCAGAAACACGTTTTCTTTCCAACTACTAGCACTAGACAGAGACGATGAGGGGAGATACTTGGGAATACATGGGTTGCTATTCGGTCGACCCGTAACTTTTATTAAAATCTATGCCCCGAATACACGTCAAGGCCCCTTCTTCCATCTAATCACCAATAAAATCCTGGAACTTACCAATGGATCTTTGATCCTAGCATGGGACTTTAACCTCCCTTTTAGACCCCACAAATGACAGTTCTAACTCACAAATAAAAATAGCTAAAAAAAACTCTTAAAACGGTTTGGTCTAACCTCCATCTGCTATTGTTACATGATACTTGGAGACCCACCCAGATACACGAGACTATACTTTCTTTTCAAATCCTTAACAGACTTACTCTCGTATAGACTACATTTTAACAGACTATCTCACATTAGGAACATTGACAGATTCCAAAATAACACCAACAACATGGTCAGATCATTCTTCAGTATGTAGCAGTTTTCTATGGCCCACTGCACCATTAACACCTTTTCTCTGGAGACTAGACGACACTTTATTACAAGACCCCACAACCATTCAAAAACTAGAAACCACCCTCACTCAATTTTTTTGGAGAAAACACAGTGGAGGTGAACCCCTGTACTGTGTGGGAAGCACATAAAGCCTTTATTAGAGGAGAATTCATTAAATCCAAAGCCCACAAGCTCCAAATCCAAAGGTTAAAATACATTTCTGATAATCTTAGTAGCTTGGACCAACTCCATAAACTTCACTCCTCAGATGCAAATATTGCACTTCAATTTACACAAACACGAAAAACATAATTTATGCTTACCTGATAAATTTATTTCTCTTGTAGTGTATCCAGTCCACGGATCATCCATTACTTATGGGATATTAACTCCTCCCCAACAGGAAGTGCAAGAGGATTCACCCAGCAGAGCTGCTATATAGCTCCTCCCCTAACTGCCATTACCAGTCATTCGACCGAAAACATGCAGAGAAAGGAAAACCATAGGGTGCAGTGGTGACTGTAGTTTAATGGAAAAATTACCTGCCTTAAAGTGACAGGGCGGGCCGTGGACTGGATACACTACAAGAGAAATAAATTTATCAGGTAAGCATAAATTATGTTTTCTCTTGTTAAGTGTATCCAGTCCACGGATCATCCATTACTTATGGGATACCAATACCAAAGCTAAAGTACACGGATGACGGGAGGGACAGGCAGGCTCTTTATACGGAAGGAACCACTGCCTGAAGAACCTTTCTCCCAAAAACAGCCTCCGAAGAAGCAAAAGTGTCAAATTTGTAAAATTTGGAAAAAGTATGAAGAGAAGACCAAGTTGCAGCCTTGCAAATCTGTTCAACAGAAGCCTCATTCTTAAAGGCCCAAGTGGAAGCCACAGCTCTAGTAGAATGTGCTGTAATTCTTTCAGGAGGCTGCTGTCCAGCAGTCTCATAGGCTAACCGTATTATGCTACGAAGCCAAAAGGAGAGAGAGGTAGCCGAAGCTTTTTGACCTCTCCTCTGACCAGAATAAACGACAAACAGGGAAGACGTTTGTCGAAAATCCTTAGTTGCCTGTAGATAAAATTTCAGGGCACGGACTACATCTAGATTGTGTAGCAGACGTTCCTTTTTCGAAGAAGGATTAGGACACAAAGATGGAACCACAATCTCTTGATTGATATTCCTGTTAGTGACCACCTTAGGTAGGAACCCAGGTTTAGTACGCAGAACTACCTTGTCTGAATGAAAAATCAGATAAGGAGAATCACAATGTAAGGCAGATAACTCAGAGACTCTTCGAGCCGAGGAAATCGCCATTAAAAACAGAACTTTCCAAGATAACAACTTGATATCAATGGAATGAAGGGGTTCAAACGGAACCCCCTGTAAAACATTAAGAACTAAGTTCAAACTCCATGGTGGAGCAACAGTTTTAAACACAGGCTTGATCCTAGCTAAAGCCTGACAAAAAGCTTGAACGTCCGGAACTTCTGACAGACGTTTGTGTAAAAGAATGGACAGAGCTGAAATCTGTCCCTTTAAGGAACTAGCGGATAAACCCTTTTCTAAACCTTCTTGTAGAAAAGACAATATCCTCGGAATCCTAACCTTACTCCATGAGTAACTCTTGGATTCGCACCAATATAAGTATTTGCGCCATATCTTATGGTAAATCTTTCTGGTAACAGGCTTCCTAGCCTGTATTAAGGTATCAATAACTGACTCAGAAAAACCACGTTTTGATAAAATCAAGCGTTCAATTTCCAAGCAAATTAGATTTTGATGTTTGAAGGGACCCTGGATCAGAAGGTCCTGTTTCAGAGGTAGCGACCAAGGTGGACAGGATGACATGTCCACTAGATGTGCATACCAAGTCCTGCGTGGCCATGCAGGCGCTATTAGAATCACTGATGCTCTCTCCTGTTTGATTCTGGCAATCAATCGAGGAAGCATCGGGAAGGGTGGAAACACATAAGCCATCCCGAAGGTCCAAGGTGCTGTCAAAGCATCTATCAGAACCGCTCCCGGATCCCTGGATCTGGACCCGTAACGAGGAAGCTTGGCGTTCTGTCGAGACGCCATGAGATCTATCTCTGGTTTGCCCCAACGTCGAAGTATTTGGGCAAAGACCTCCGGATGAAGTTCCCACTCCCCCGGATGAAAAGTCTGACGACTTAAGAAATCCGCCTCCCAGTTCTCCACTCCCGGGATGTGGATTGCTGACAGGTGGCAAGAGTGAGACTCTGCCCAGCGAATTATCTTTGATACTTCCATCATTGCTAGGGAGCTTCTTGTCCCTCCCTGATGGTTGATGTAAGCTACAGTCGTGATGTTGTCCGACTGAAACCTGATGAACCCCCGAGTTGTTAACTGGGGCCAAGCCAGAAGGGCATTGAGAACTGCTCTCAATTCCAGAATGTTTATTGGTAGGAGACTCTCCTCCTGATTCCATCGTCCCTGAGCCTTCAGAGAATTCCAGACAGCGCCCCAACCTAGTAGGCTGGCGTCTGTTGTTACAATTGTCCAGTCCGGCCTGCTGAATGGCATCCCCCTGGACAGATGTGGCCGAGAAAGCCACCATAGAAGAGAATTTCTGGTCTCTTGATCCAGATTCAGAGTAGGGGACAAGTCTGAGTAATCCCCATTCCACTGACTTAGCATGCACAATTGCAGCGGTCTGAGATGTAGGCGTGCAAAGGGTACTATGTCCATTGCTGCTACCATTAAGCCGATCACCTCCATGCATTGAGCTACTGACGGGTGTTGAATGGAATGAAGGACACGGCATGCATTTTGAAGCTTTGTTAACCTGTCTTCTGTCAGGTAAATCTTCATTTCTACAGAATCTATAAGAGTCCCCAAGAAGGGAACTCTTGTGAGTGGAAAGAGAGAACTCTTCTTTTCGTTCACCTTCCATCCATGCGACCTTAGAAATGCCAGTACTAACTCTGTATGAGACTTGGCAGTTTGAAAGCTTGAAGCTTGTATCAGAATGTCGTCTAGGTACGGAGCTACCGCAATTCCTTGCAGTCTTAGTACCGCCAGAAGAGCACCCAGAACCTTTGTGAAGATTCTCGGAGCCGTAGCCAATCCGAATGGAAGAGCTACAAACTGGTAATGCCTGTCTAGAAAGGCAAACCTTAGATACCGGTAATGATCTTTGTGAATCGGTATGTGAAGGTAAGCATCCTTTAAATCCACTGTGGTCATGTACTGACCCTTTTGGATCATGGGTAAAATTGTCCGAATAGTCTCCATTTTGAACGATGGAACTCTTAGGAATTTGTTTAGGATCTTTAAATCCAGGATTGGCCTGAAAGTTCCCTCTTTTTTGGGAACCACAAACAGATTTGAGTAAAACCCTTGTCCCTGTTCCGACCGTGGAACTGGATGGATTACTCCCATTAATAAAAGCTCTTGTACGCAGCGTAGAAACGCCTCTTTCTTTATTTGGTTTGTTGACAACCTTGACAGATGAAATCTCTCTCTTGGGGGAGAGTATTTGAAGTCCAGAAGGTATCCCTGAGATATTATCTCTAGCGCCCAGGGATCCTGGACATCTCTTGCCCAAGCCTGGGTGAAGAGAGAAAGTCTGCCCCCCACTAGATCCGTTCCCGGATCGGGGGCCCTCAATTCATGCTGTTTTAGGGGCACCAGCAGGTTTCCTGGCCTGCTTGCCCTTGTTCCAGGACTGGTTAGGTCTCCAGCCTTGTCTGTAGCGAGCAACAGATCCTTCTTGTTTTGGAGCAGAGGAAGTTGATGCTGCTCCTGCTTTGAAATTCCGAAAGGAACGAAAATTAGATTGTCTAGCCTTAGGTTTGGCTCTGTCTTGAGGCAGGGCATGGCCTTTACCTCCTGTAATGTCAGCGATAATTTCTTTCAATCCGGGCCCGAATAAGGTCTGCCCTTTGAAAGGTATATTAAGAAATTTAGACTTAGAAGTAACGTCAGCTGACCAGGATTTTAGCCACAGTGAACAGAAGAAAGAAGAAGGTTGGCGCTTACCACTTCCAGGGATCCGTGCATTCAGGCTGCGTTCGCTTCAGCGTAGGCACATGTCCTTCGTCCGGTGATGCTTCCTGGAGCTCTGGTCCTAACGCCTCCGCTTCCGGCGTACACTTGTGACGTATATACCAAACAAAGGAGCCTGGCTAACAGAAAGGAGACTTCACAAATCTTCAACAACCTCTCGGTTCAGGGACATCCATAAAGGGAAAGCACACACCGGTCAGTATACTTAAAAACAGGATCTTTATTGGAGTGGATAAAAACAAAGTAGGAGACAAGGCTCCATTTAAACAGGAAAAAAGGCTACAGCGTAACTGACTGCAGACATGTTTCGCGTGTGTCTACACGCTTGTTTTAGCCACAGTGCTCTGCGCGCCTGAATGGCGAATCCGGAATTCTTAGCCGTAAGCTTAGTTAAATGTACTACGGCATCTGAAATAAATGAGTTAGCTAACTTAAGAGCTTTAAGCCTGTGTGTAATCTCATCTAATGGAGCTGATTCAAGTGTCCCTTCCAGAGACTCAAACCAAAATGCTGCTGCAGCCGTGACAGGCGCAATGCATGCAAGGGGTTGCAATATAAAACCTTGTTGAACAAACATTTTCTTAAGGTAACCCTCTAACTTTTTATCCATTGGATCTGAAAAGGCACAGCTATCCTCCACCGGGATAGTGGTACGCTTAGCTAAAGTAGAAACTGCTCCCTCCACCTTAGGGATCGTTTGCCATAAGTCCCGTGTGGTGGTGTCTATTGGAAACATCTTTCTAAATATCGGAGGGGGTGAGAACGGCACACCGGGTCTATCCCACTCCTTAGTAACAATTTCAGTAAGTCTCTTAGGTATAGGAAAAACGTCAGTACTCGACGGTACCGCAAAATATTTATCCAACCTACACATTTTTTCTGGTATTGCAACTGTGTTACAATCATTCAGAGCCGCTAACACCTCCCCTAGTAATACACGGAGGTTTTCCAGCTTAAATTTAAAATTTGAAATATCTGAATCCAATCTGTTTGGATCAGAACCGTCAGCCGCAGAATGAAGCTCTCCGTCCTCATGTTTTGCAAGTTGTGACGCAGTATCTGACATGGCCCTAACATTATCAGCGCACTCTGTTCTCACCCCAGAGTGATCACGCTTACCTCTTAGTTCTGGTAATTTAGCCAAAACTTCAGTCATAACAGTAGCCATATCCTGTAATGTGATTTGTAATGGGCGCCCAGATGTACTCGGTGCCACAATATCACGCACCCCCCGAGCGGGAGATGCAGGTACTGACACGTGAGGCGAGTTAGTCGGCATAACTCTCCCCTCGTTGTTTGGTGAAATGTGTTCAATTTGTACAGATTGACTTTTATTTAAAGTAGCATCAATACAGTTAGTACATAAATTTCTATTGGGCTCCACTTTGGCATTAGCACATATAGTACAGATGTCTTCCTCTAATAATCAAATAAACTAGCAACTTGGAAATACTTTTCAAGTAATTTACTATAATATGAAAACGTACTGTGCCTATAAGAAGCACAGAAAGAGTTATGACAGTTGAAAGTTAATAAACTGAAAGGTTATAGCATCAAATCTTTGTAAAAAACACAATTTTAGCAAAGGCTTGTTCCCATTAGCGAAGGATAACTAACCCTGATAGCAGAAAAAAAAAGTTACAGAAATAAACGTTTTTTATCACAGTCAACTACAATCTCACAGCTCTGCTGTGAATGATTACCTCCCTCAAAACAAGTTTTGAAGACCCCTGAGTTCTGTAGGGATGAACCGGATCATGCAGGAAATACAATGAGCTTCTGACTGAATTTTTTGACCTCCCCCTCACACACAACAGTGAGAGAGATCAGTAAACTGTCATAAATTTAAAAAAAACAACTGCCAAGTGGAAAAAATAATGCCCAAAACATTTTATTCACCCACTACCTCAGAAAATGAAACGATTTTACATGCCAGCAAAAAACGTTTAACATAAATTAAGTGTTATTAAAGAGCCTGTTGCCAGTCCCTGCAAATTAGGCTAAAGTCTTATGCACACAGTATAATTCCAGTGAAGTGCCATTCCCCAGAATACTGAAGTGTAAAATATACATACATGACAGCCTGATACCAGATGCTGCTACTGCATTTAAGGCTGAGTTTACATTATATCGGTATGGCAGAATTTTCTCATCAATTCCATTGTCAGAAAATAATAAGCTGCTACATACCTCTTTGCAGATTAATCTGCCCGCTGTCCCCTGATCTGAAGTTTACCTCTCCTCAGATGGCCGAGAAACAGCAATATGATCTTAACTACGCCGGCTAAAATCATAGTAAAAACTCAGGTAGATTCTTCTTCAAATTCTACCAGAGAAGGAATAACACACTCCGGTGCTATTATAAAATAACAAACTTTTGATTGAAGGTATAAAACTAAATATAATCACCATAGTCCTCTCACACATCCTATCTAGTCGTTGGGTGCAAGAGAATGACTGGTAATGGCAGTTAGGGGAGGAGCTATATAGCAGCTCTGCTGGGTGAATCCTCTTGCACTTCCTGTTGGGGAGGAGTTAATATCCCATAAGTAATGGATGATCCGTGGACTGGATACACTTAACAAGAGAAAGAGATAAATACTTTTTTTGTCAGAAAAGGCGCAATCACAAGCCAATTTTCTAAAACAAAAATACTTCAATGAAGGTAATAAACCTGGCAAAATGCTAGCTAGAGCCCTTAGAACATAACAAACCATGTCTTATGTTCCATATCTTGACTCCCCTACCTCTGGAAAAATTGAGGAATCTAACCGAATAGCCACTGAATTTAGAGATTTCTATGTCAGTTATACAACCTCCACCCCACTAGGGATCCTGTCTTCCAAACTGCCCAGTGCCAAACCTACATCAATATAATACTTACACCTACACTTAATAAAGAACTTACAGAATCCTTATCACTCCCTATCACCTCCCAAGAAATTGATAATGCAATAAAATCACTAAAATCTGGGAAAAGTCAAGGACCAGATGGTCTAATTGGGCATATTACAAGAAATTTAAATCCATTTTAATCCCCAATTTATTAGAAATGTTTAATTACATTGACTCAGGAAATGAATCCCCCCATCAATGCTATAAGCCATAGTTACTGTCATTCCGAAACCGGGGAAACCCATTACACATCCCTCTAACTTTTGGCCTATATCGCTTCTAAATGTTGATTTTAAGTTATTCACAAAAATCCTTGCCAATATATGTTACCCCCTGCTCCCTACCTTTATACACCCAGACCAGGCGGGTTTTGTTCCCTGCAGAGATACCCATGATAATACGGTTTAAAGTACTCCAATTACTTCAATACACCCATAAATCTCTAATACCTAGGTCCTCCTGTCCACAGATGCAGAAAAAAGATTTGACAGGTTGGACTGGACATTTCTTCCCTTAAAACTTAAAAAATTTCGACTACCAGACAAATTTGTCAACAGAATATTCTCATTGTATAGAGCCCCCTCAGCCAGAATTAGAGTAAACTCAATTCTTTCACACCTCTTCCACATTAAGAACGTCACTAGATAGAGTTGCCCCCTGTCACCACTCCTGTTTGTTCTTGCCATGGAACTCTTAGCTATCCAAATACGCTCGCACACTGAAATACTGGGAATATCAGTAAAAAGACTCACATTATAAATTAGCCCTTTTTGCCGATGATTTGCTACTAACACTCACATCACCACAAACATCTCTCCCTAAAGTATAGACCCTCCTAGCAAACTACAGTAGAGTTTCAAACTATGCGATTAATCCTGGAAAATCTGAACTCCTGCCCTTGAATCACTCCACTTTAGAACGTGATAATCTCGCAAAAAAGTTCCCCTTTTCTATTAAACCTCTCACACTTAAATATTTGGGGATTGACCTTTCCTCTGATCCACAGAAATTATATGAATTGAATTATGAATCTATCTTGCAAAATATATCTGCTAAGACTTCAGAATGGGCCCCTAAAAACATCTCTTGGCCAGGCAGAATGAAAGTTTTTAAAATGACTATACTGCCTAAGTTATTATACATATTTTTAACCATCCCGATACCTCTCCCCAATCATACATGCCCAAACTACAAGCCATAATCAATGTCTATATTTGGCAGAAGCGTCCTCCCAGAATAGCTCAACCCCTAAGAGTTTAGGTGGATTGGGAGTCCCAGACCTAATCTTATACTGTTCGGCAATATTTTTATACAGAATAGTAGAGTGGTGTATACTAGACCCCAAGATTGTAAGTCTTGGATAAAACTCAAACATGATATCATAGACCACCCAAAACTAGGTGGACTTTGTTGGACACCGCCATTGAAACACCCTACACACTTGTTTGACCACCCTATAATCCACAAAACATTTGCCACTTGGAACTCACTAACTGGCAAATTCCTGACACTATCCTCAGTACCTTCTCCTTTAACACCTATACTAGGCAACCCAGAATTCCCAAAAGATCTTCCTCTGATACAACACAAAGCACATAACCTACACAACCTTATACCTATTCATTTGATTCTAGATGACACAAGACTTCTTCCTCGAGACAGATTGCAATCTCATCTAACAGGACACGTTACTGACTGGTTTAGATATGCTCAACTAAACCACTATTTCTGTACCCATAAGGACAGAGCAAAACTATGTAGGCCACAGACAACATTTGAAAAACTTTGCTCCTTAGAAATGCCGCTCAGGCATGGGATTTCGCTATTGTACATGACTCTGACCACACATAAATACCCAAATCTACCTAAATACTTAAATGCCTGGCATCGAGAATTACCATGTATATTAACAATTAAAGAATGTAGTGCTAAAAATAAATACACAGAGCACCTCCTAAAAGGCTAAGACACTAGTAGTGACAAGATTATTTAAATAAAAAATATATTCAAATTCTATAGGGGTATATAAAATATTTTATAAGCTACTTATAGCTAAAATATACAAACAAGATACAAAAGTGGATCCACTTGAAATTAACAATAAAATATGCATATATCTATATAAAAAAACAATACAATTGTGGTTAAAAACCACAACAAAATACAATCTTAATCACAAAATAAATTACAATAAAACAGCTGTTAACTGATAAGCTGGTTGATGGTTGGATAAAAAATATAAATATATAAAAACATCAATTTACTGAGTATGTGTCCATAAATTTGTAGGTCCCAAACTTTAAATTCTTTCCAGAGAGTGAATGTCCAATATGAAGATTCTATTTTAAAACAATTATCCTTATATATCCCTCGATAAACGGTGAAATTATGAAGTGTGTAAAAAAGAAAAACGTAGTGGTTTTCAAATCAAATTTAAAAAATTATTGGGAATATCCAAAAAATCCTGAAAAGATGATGTGATGAAGTGGGCGTAAATAATCAAAAATGTGTGTACACAAAAATGAAAAAAGAAAAAGGAAAAAATGTGAAAAAATAATCCAAATGAATATTTAGGATGTGTTAAAGTGAATAACACACTTATAAAGTGACCCTTATGTGAATATAAGATGTGAAGAGATGCTCCTAAAAAGTTATTCCTGTGTGTAAACGATGAAAAAATACAGAAATGGATCCTCTGTCTCAGGGATCAATTCATTCAAAGATATACCTGTAATAAAACAAATATAACATAGTGCAAAACTGCTATTCAAACTTAGTCAGTAATTGAAAAGAAGCTTACCATATATGTCAACGCGTTTCGGCCCTAAGAACTGGGCCTTTATCAAGACTGATAGATTTTTAGCACTACATTCACCTTTTTGGGAGCGCTGGAACCCACAATACTAGGAGCTACAGACACAAGGTTGAGCGCTGTCAGATTTTAACAGATTTTTAACAATTAAAGAATGGCAGAAAGTATTTTCCACTATGGCCAAATCTGCACACTCAATGTCATTGCTAGAGACCAATTTCCAATTGAAGTTGAGGTGGTACCTAACCCCCCAAAAACTGAAACATATTTTTAAAAATGCATCAGATAGATGCTGGAGGGGTTGTAAAGGAAAAGGTACATCTTACCATATATGGTGGGAATGCTCCAAACGTACCCAATATTGGCCAGGCATATGTACCTTAATATACAATATGATTAGTTGTAACCTCTCGCCTTAACCATCCCTTTTCCTATTTAACTCAATCCCTAAAGAACACTCTAAGGTCCATACTCCCGTACTGCAAATTGCCTTAAAGAGCGCAAGGCAAATAATCCCCAGACTTTGGAAAAAAGATACCACGCCAACTTTAAATATGTGACTGGATCAGTTTCAAACCAACCTTACTCTCAAGAGATACCATTATCTTACAATAGATAATCTTGATTTTTATTATAACATGGTATTCTTCTGGGAATCTCGTCCAAATATTAGATGATAACAAAACTATACAACTCCCTCACATGTCTCTTTTGAAAATGATATGCCGGCGATATGTATGAATCCTTTCTTGCTGTCTTGCTGTCTTGATATTTGTTCTTGCTTTTGCTCCCATGAATAGGCAATTTCCTTCACTCTTGATACCTCCTTATTTTTATCATTATGTTTGACTACCTTTTTTTTATATTTTCTTTCTCTTTCTGTACAACAATTGAAAGTTGTTTACATTTAAATGTATTGTTACTGTTAAGTGCATATTGACTTCCTGCTGTTTAGGCATTAATACTGAAAAAATATATTTTGTATTTTGTATTGTATTTGCAAGATATTCCACTTTATCTATCTGTAAATGCACTTTTTTTTCAATTAAGAAAAGTTTGCAAAAAAAAATGAAACAAGAATCAGTAAAACTATTCCATATTTATTATTAAATTTTAATTAAAATTGAATACATAAAATTAAAAAAAACGTGGAAGGGTAACAATACTTTCAGCCACATCTGTATAAAACAACCCAGGTACAATCAATCACTCAGAATACAAAATGACTTAGGTGTCATGTTAGAACAAACTTTATATGCAATGTACTCTTGTAAAGTCTCTTGATACACTTTCAAAGGTGCACAAAAGTCTAGATAACCCTGCAGACCGGCCAATTCTGGCTGGAATAGATTACTTATTTTCCATTATGGCCATTTTATTGGGTAGAGTTTTATAGCTGTCTGTGACCTTATCTTACTTGTACATTAAAGACAATGGGACTTCATTAGCAAGTTACAGAATCTAAGTTTGAGCTCAAATAAATTTATACTCTTTACTCTAGATGTGCGCAGCTTGTACATTGCAAATAAACATGAAAGTGGAATAGCAGCCATAAGAAAAGTGCTACCCAGTAGCTATATCATAGCTATTTTATGTTTCAGGGCTCTTTCTTTTTTCAACAGCAGGGAACAGCCATGGGGGCCTAGTTATCAAGCCGTCAACCTCAAATACGCTGGAATTCCGCAGCGTATTTGTGGCGAGGCTGATTCGCCTTAGTTATCAAAGGCTAGAGACCGGCAAAAGTAGAATTTTGTGACGTAAACTTCGATCCGCCGGACTCAGTCCGGCACAGATCGATTCTTACGTCACTCCAGATGTTCCGCACACAAGTGCGGCACAATCTGACTACTTTTGCTAGTTATCAAAAAACTAGCAGGTGCGCTCGGCACTTTTACGGCCCAGCGTACCTGGTTTTCAAACCGCCACCCTGGAGGCGGCGGATCCCATAGGAATCAATGGGAGTCTGACCATAGCGAAAGTTCATGTTCGCTGCTGCCAGACATCCCATTGATTTCTATGGGAAACGTCTGCACCTAACACCCTAACATGTTCCCCGAGTCTAAACACCACTAATCTGACCCCCCTACACTGCCGCAACTAAATAAAGTTATTACCCCCTAAACCGCCGCTCCCGGAGCCCACCGCAAGCTACTCTATACATATTAACCCCTAAACCGACGCTCCCGGAGCACACCGCAAGCTACTCTATACATATTAACCCCTAAACCGCCACTCCCGGAGCCCACCGCAAGCTACTCTATACATATTAACCCCTAAACCGCCGCTCCCGGAGCCCACCGCAACTATAATAAATGTATTAACCCCTAAACCGCCACTCCCGGAGCCCACCGCAACTATAATAAATGTATTAACCCCTAAACCGCCACTCCCGGAGCCCACCGCCACCTACATTATACCTAGTAACCCCTATCCTGCCCCCCCTATACCGCCGCCCTCTGTAATAAAGTTATTAACCCCTATCCTGATGATCCCACACCTCGCCGCAACTAAATAAATAGTTTAACCCCTAAACCGCCGCTCCCTGACCCTGCCGCAACCTATATTAAATTTATTAACCCCTATCCTGCCCCCCCTACACCCTCGCCACCTATAATAAATTTATTAACCCCTATCCTGCCCCCCACTACACCGCCGCCACTGTAATAAAATTATTAACCCCTAAACCTAAGTCTAACACTAACCCTAACACCCCCCTAACTTAAATATTAATTAAATAAATCTAAATAATATTTCTATTATGAACTAAATTAATCCTATTTAAAACTAAATACTTACCTTTAAAATAAACCCTAATATAGCTACAATATAAATAATAATTATATCGTAGCTATCTTAGGATTTATTTTTATTTTACAGGCAACTTTCAATTTATTTTAACTAGGTACAATAGCTATTAAATAGTTATTAACTATTTAATAGCTTACCTAGCTAAAATAAAGAGAAATGTACCTGTAAAATAAAAACTAACCTAAGTTACAATTACACCTAACACTACACTATACTTTAATAAATTATTCCTATTTAAAACTAAATACTTACCTGTAAAATAAACCCTAAGATAGCTACAATGTAATTAATAATTACATTGTAGCTATTTTAGGAATTATATTTATTTTACAGGTAACTTTGTATTTATTTTAGCTAGTTAGAATAGTTATTAAATAGTTATTAACTATTTAATAACTACCTAGCTAAAAGAAATACAAAATTACCTGTAAAATAAACCCTAACCTAAGTTACAATTAAACCTAACACTACACTATCATTAAATAAATTAAATAAATTAACTACAAATAACTACAATTAAATACAATTACATAAACTAACTAAAGTACACAAAAAAAAGCTAAGTTACAAAAAATAAAAAAAATAGGTTACAAACATTTTAAAAATATTACACCAATTTTAAGCTACTTGCACCTAATCTAAGCCCCCTTATAAAATAGCAAACCCCCCAAAATAAAAAAATGCCCTACCCTATTCTAAATTAAAAAAGTTCAAAGCTCTTTTACCTTACCAGCCCTTAAAAGGGCCTTTTGTGGGGGCATGCCCCAAAGAATTCAGCTCTTTTGCCTGTAAAAGAAAAATACAACCCCCCCAACATTAAAACCCACCACCCACATACCCCTAATCTAACCCAAACCCCCCTTAAAATAACCTAACACTAATCCCCTGAAGATCATCCTACCTTGAGTCGTCTTCACTCAGCCGAGCAGCGATGGAACCAAAGAGGAGACCCGGAGCGGCAGAAGTTATCCTCCAAGCGGCGCTGAAGAAATCTTCCATCCGATGAAGTGATCCTCCAAGCGGCGCTGAAGAATTCTTCCATCCGGGCGATGTCATCTTCCAAGCGGCGCTGAAGAAGCCTTCTATCCGGGCGATGTCATCTTCCAAGCGGGGTCTTCAATCTTCATCCCGCCAACGCGGAACATCCTTCTTTACCGACGGACTACCGACGAATGCAGGCTCCTTTAAGAGACGTCATCCAAGATGGCGTCCCTTCAATTCCGATTGGCTGATAGGATTCTATATATGTAAGAATATCCCTTTGGCGCCTATCAAAGGATGGCAGAGGGGAAATAACTGGTAGTTAGGACTGGAAAGACTTTGTATTTGGGTCAATGTGAGAGTGTGGGCAAATCCCAAAGATTGGAACTAATGTGGTCCAAAAATACAATTTTAATGGGTTGACAAATCTAAAACAATGTATCATAAAAACAGATCATATAAAAATAAAATACAAAATACAAAATATAGATATATATCTCTATAAATCATGGATCCATGATAAACAACAGCTGTATAAAAAACAAAAAAGAGTACACAAAAATGATGCAGGAATATATAACAATAAATCGTTAAAGATATTTAAAAACAATTAAAACTCTATTCAGGTAATCTAGCAAAAATATTAAAAACAATAAATCTATTTCACAATGAATCTTATGTTGTGTGGGTTGCACTGTGCATCAGATAGGAGAAAAAATGAATCAATAAGAGGAAGAAAAGAATGTCCTTAGGCTTCAATCAATCCTGGGATAATAGTTTATAAAGTGCTAGTGGTCCTGCGTGTGAATGTCACAAGGTGAAAGTGTCCAAATCCTGGGTGTGAGAATTAAAAGTTCAAATGGTGTTCAATCCGGTGTTGATCAAAAAAAAAAATATATATATATGTATACAAAAATGAAAAATCAAAGGGAAATATAATAAAAAATATAAAAAAATGTGTCCGTGGTTCCAAAAAAGGTACAATAATTGGGTGAAAAAAATGAGTGGTACTGGAAGGTATAAAAAGATGAAACTGTTTTAAAGTTTGAGATCCAAATAAATACTGTGCTCAAGAGTGGGACTGTGTGACAGCAAAGTGGTGCTGACAAGGCAGAATCCTAAAATCCTCAAACAGTGAGCTTTCTAAAAGACGAAAATCAACCTAAAAGGAAAACAGAAAACAACATAGTGCAATAACGTTTTTAGCATTAAAGAAATATGGAAATAGGCTTACCAATCGGTCAACGCGTTTCGGCCCTGGAGCAGGCCTTTATCAAGACACTAGCACTTTATAAACTATTATCCCAGGATTGATTGAAGCCTAAGGACATTCTTTTCTTCCTCTTATTGATTCATTTTTTCTCCTATCTGATGCACAGTGCAACCCACACAACATAAGATTCATTGTGAAATAGATTTGTTGTTTTTAATATTTTTGCTAGATTACCTGAATAGAGTTTTAATTGTTTTTAAATATCTTTAACGATTTATTGTTATATATTCCTGCATCATTTTTGTGTACTCTTTTTTGGTTTTTATACAGCTGTTGTTTATCATGGATCCATGATTTATAGAGATATATATCTATATTTTGTATTTTATTTTTATATGATCTGCTTTTATGATACATTGTTTTAGATTTGTCAACCCATTAAAATTGTATTTTTGGACCACATTAGTTCCAATCTTTGGGATTTGCCCACACTCTCACATTGACCCAAACACAAAGTCTTTCCAGTCCTAACTACCAGTTATTTCCCCTCTGCCATCCTTTGATAGGCGCCAAAGGGATATTCTTACATATATCGTTTGCTACCCCGGTGGCTACTAGGTGCCACCACCCTTAGGCACACAGGGGCTGAGTTGGCGCTGGTCCAAACCCACACCTCCGCTGATAGGATTCTATCAGCCAATCGGAATTAAGGTAGAAAAAAAAAAAGATTGGAACAGCCAATAGAATGCGAGCTCAATCTGATTGGCTGATTGGATCAGCCAATCGGATTGAACTTGAATCTGATTGGCTGATTCCATCAGCCAATCAGATTTTTCCTACCTTAATTCCGATTGGCTGATAGAATCCTATCAGCCAATCGGAATTGAAGGGACGCCATCTTGGATGACGTCCCTTAAAGGAGCCTGCATTCGTCGGTAGTCCGTCGGTAAAGAAGGATGTTCCGCATCGGCGGGATGAAGATTGAAGATTGAAGACCCCGCTTGGAAGATGACATCGCCCAGATAGAAGGCTTCTTCAGCGCCGCTTGGAAGATGACATCGCCCGGATGGAAGAATTCTTCAGCGCCGCATGGAGGATCACTTCATCGGATGGAAGATTTCTTCAGTGCCGCTTGGAGGATAACTTCTGCCGCTCCGGGTCTCCTCTTTGGTTCCATCGCTGCTCGGCTGAGTGAAGACAACTCAAGGTAGGATGATCTTCAGGGGATTAGTGTTAGGTTATTTTAAGGGGGGTTTGGGTTAGATTAGGGGTATGTGGGTGGTGGGTTTTAATGTTGGGGGGTTTGTATTTTTCTTTTACAGGCAAAAGAGCTGAATTATTTGGGGCATGCCCCCACAAAAGGCCCTTTTAAGGGCTGGTAAGGTAAAAGAGCTTTGAACTTTTTTAATTTAGAATAGGGTAGGGCATTTTTTTATTTTGGGGGGGTTTGTTATTTTATTACGGGGCTTAGATTAGGTGTAAGTAGCTTAAAATTGGTGTAATATTTTTAAAATGTTTGTAACCTATTTTTTTATTTTTTTTTAACTTAGCTTTTTTTGTGTACTTTAGTTAGTTTATGTAATTGTATTTAATTGTAGTTATTTGTAGTTAATTTATTTAATTTATTTAATGATAGTGTAGTGTTAGGTTTAATTGTAACTTAGGTTAGGATTTATTTTACAGGTAATTTTGTATTTCTTTTAGCTAGGTAGTTATTAAATAGTTAATAACTATTTAATAACTATTCTAACTAGCTAAAATAAATACAAAGTTACCTGTAAAATAAATATAATTCCTAAAATAGCTACAATGTAATTATTAATTACATTGTAGCTATCTTAGGGTTTATTTTACAGGTAAGTATTTAGTTTTAAATAGGAATAATTTATTAAAGTATAGTGTAGTGTTAGGTGTAATTGTAACTTAGGTTAGTTTTTATTTTACAGGTACATTTCTCTTTATTTTAGCTAGGTAAGCTATTAAATAGTTAATAACTATTTAATAGCTATTGTACCTAGTTAAAATAAATTGAAAGATGCCTGTAAAATAAAAATAAATCCTAAGATAGCTACAATATAATTATTATTTATATTGTAGCTATATTAGGGTTTATTTTAAAGGTAAGTATTTAGTTTTAAATAGGATTAATTTAGTTCATAATAGAAATATTATTTAGATTTATTTAATTAATATTTAAGTTAGGGGGGTGTTAGGGTTAGTGTTAGACTTAGGTTTAGGGGTTAATAATTTTATTACAGTGGCGGCGGTGTAGTGGGGGGCAGGATAGGGGTTAATAAATTTATTATAGGTTGCGACGGTGTAGGGGGGCAGGATAGGGGTTAATAAATTTAATATAGGTTGCGGCGGGTTCAGGGAGCGGCGGTTTAGGGGTTAAACTATTTATTTAGTTGCGGCGAGGTGCGGGATCAGCAGGATAGGGGTTAATAACTTTATTATAGAGGGCGACGGTATAGGGGGGGCAGGATAGGGGTTACTAGGTATAATGTAGGTGGCAGCGGTGTCCGGGAGTGGCGGTTTAGGGGTTAATACATTTATAAGAGTTGCAGCGGGGTCTAGGAGCGGCGGTTTAGGGGTTAATAACTTTATTTAGTTGTGGGGTGCTCCGGGGGCGCCGGTATAGGGGGTAGAACAGTGTAGTTTAGTGTGAGTGCTTAGTGACAGGCTAGCAAGTAAGCTGTCAAAAAGCCGAAGAGCAGCGAGATCGGATGAGTGATAACTCTCACAGTCCGCTGCTCATCGCCCCGTACTTGGTGCGCGGCTTTTTGACAGCTTTTTTGATAACTTAGGCGAATTTTTGCAGGTCCGTGGCGGCGATGTGAGGCGAGCTTAGGCGGGCGTATTGGGCCGGCGAAGGCAGGAAAAGTAGACACGTTGATAACTAGGCCCCTATGGGCTCCAATGTCACCCCACATACACAAGTTTTTTCATGAATGTCTATGAAGAGAAATTTGTATATGAAAACAGTCAAGTATGCAGCCACATGGTGGCGCTACATAGACAATATATTTGGGGTGTGGTATTGTGATATAAGGACCCTAGGGACTTTTGTACTAAAATTTAATTTAAGCACTAGCTCAATTAAGTTTATCCTCACTGCAATCAAGGAAAGTGACGGTAAACTGTGGACGTATCTGTATGCTAAAACAACAGATATAAATGGTTTGTTGCACTATAAAAGTTTCTATCCATAAAATATAATGAGATCTTTTCCTCGCAGTCAGATTATGAGGGTAACATTTATTGTGCCAGAGGTGAAATCATTGAAGGAGAGTCTTGAGGACATGAAAAAATTATATTATCCACCTAGATTAACTCCTTAACGCAATGCAACTTATATATATGTTGTGTGGTACTTTGCTTTTCGTACCGCACAACATATATATACGTCGGAGCTTCAAGCTTGGCTTTTAAGTTACAGCTGAGAGTTGGAGTTCCAGAGCTCATGGCATCTGCCTGCATATGGAACCAGAGCACAATCAGTGCTCTGGTTCAATAAGAAGGCAGATGCCAGATCGTTACAGATGGAGACAGTGTGTGTGTGTCACCGTCTGTAACAATCAACTGCTGGTGCCGGTGGGAGGTGTGGGAGTATATTCGGGAGGTGGGTGGGTGGGCGGCCGAGCAGCGGAGGGAGGAGGGAGGGAGTGAGAGGGCCCTACACTGCAGAAAATAAAAAATAAAGAGAGAGGGTGTGGGGGTCCCTATCTAATGATCCTGGGAGTGGGGGAGGTGGAGGGACCACTACACTACAGAAAATTTAAAATCCTATTATATAAAATGCCAAGTGTGTTTGTCCGAAGCTGTCATGTGCAGTAGAGACAGCACGAGGACAAACCTTTGAGTCCTACTCCCTAGCTGATCCATCATCTGCGGCAAAAGTGGGCATGGCCGGGCGTGAGCGGGGGCGTGGCCGGCGTGAAGGGGGCATGGCCGGGTGTGAATGACCATGAAAGGGGCGTGGTCTGTCATGAAGGGGGTGCGGTCGCAAGATAGAGAGGGGAGAGAGACAGAGAGGACTGGGGAGAGAGAGGAGAGAGAGGAGGGGAGAGAGAGGAGGGGAGAGAGAGAGAGAGAGGAGGGGAGAGAGAGAGAGGAGGGGAGAGAGAGGAGGGGAGAGAGAGAGAGAGAGAGAGAGAGGAGGGGAGAGAGAGAGAGGAGGGGAGAGAGAGAGAGGAGGAGAGAGAGAGTAGGGGAGAGAGAGAGAGTAGGGGAGAGAGAGAGAGAGAGAGAGAGAGAGAGAGAGAGAGGAGGGGAGAGAGAGAGAGGAGGAGAGTGAGAGGAGAGGAGAGGGGGGAAAAGTGCAAAAGAGATGGGGGAGAGAGAGCAAAAGAGAGGAGGGGGGAGCATGAAGAGAGGGGGAGAGAGCACAAAAAAGAGGGGGAGAGAGAGAGCGCAAAAGAGAGGGGGGAGAGAGAGAGAGAGCAAAAGAGGGGGGAGAGAGAGAGCACAAAAGAGGGGGGAGAGAGCGCAAAAGAGAGGGGGAGAGAGCTCAAAAGAGGGGGAGGAGAGAGAGAGCAAAAGAGGGGGAGAGAGAGAGAGCACAAAAGAGAGAGGGGAGAGAGAGAGGAGGGGAGAGAGAGAGGAGAGGAGGGGAGAGAGGAGGGGGAGAGAGAGGGAGGAGGGGGGAGAGAGAGGAGGAGGGGAGAGAGAGAGAGGAGGGGGGAGAGAGAGAGAGGAGGGGGGGAGAGAGAGAGAGGAGGGGGAAAGAGATAGAGGGGGGAGAGAGAGGAGGGGGAGAGAGAGGAGGGGGGAGAGAGAGAGAGGAGGAGGGAGAGAGAGAGAGAGAGAGAGGAGGTGGGGAGAGAGAGAGGGGGGAGAGAGGGGAGGGAGAGAGAGAGGAGGGGGGAAGGGGAGGGAGAGAGAGAGGAGGGGGGAGAGAGCGGGGGAGGGAGAGAGAGGGGGAGGGAGAGAGAGGGGAGGGAGAGAAGAGGGGGGAGAGAGAGCTCAAAAGAGAGGGGGATAGAGAGCACAAAAGAGATGGGGGAGAGAGAGGGGGGAGAGAGAGAGCTCAAAAGAGAAGGGGAGAGAGAGCGCAAAAGAGATGGGGGAGAGAGAGAGCAAAAGAGGGGGAGAGAGCGCAAAAGAGAGGGGGAGAGAGAGCGCAAAAGAGAGATAGAGAGAGAGAGCGCAAAAGAGAGGGGAGAGAGTGCAAAAGAGGGGAGAGAGAGAGCACAAAAGAGAGGGGGAGAGAGTGTAAAAGAGAGGGGGGAGAGAGCGCAAAAGAGAGGGGGAGAGACAGAGCGCAAAAGAGAGGGGGAGAGAGAGAGCACAAAAGAGAGCGAGGAGAGAGAGAGAGCAAAAGAGGGGGAGAGAGAGAGAGCACAAAAGAGAGGGGGGAGGGAGAGAGAGGGGGAGAGAGGGGGGAGAGAGCGCAAAAGAGATAGGGGGTAGAGAGAGCACAAAAGAGATGGGAAGAGAGAGTGCAAAAGAGATGGGGGAGAGAGAGAGCGCAAAAGACAGGGGGAGAGAGAGAGCAAAAGAGAGGGGGAGAGAGAGTGCAAAAGAGAGGGGGGAGGGAGAGTTCAAAAGAGAGGGAGAGAGAGAGCGCAAAAGAGGTGGGGGAGAGAGAGAGCTCAAAAGAGAGGGGGAGAGAGAGAGCAAAAGAGGGGGGAGAGAGTGCGAAGAGAGGGGGAGAGAGAGCGCAAAAGAGAGGGGGAGAGAGAGAGCGCAAAAGAGAGATAGAGAGAGAGAGCGCAAAAGAGAGGGGAGAGAATGCAAAAGAGGGGGGAGAGAGAGAGAGCCCAAAAGAGAGGGGGGAGAGAGTGTAAAAGAGAGGGGGGAGAGAGCGCAAAAGAGAGGGGGAGAGAGAGAGCGCAAAAGAGAGGGGGAGAGAGAGAGCAAAAGAGGGGGAGAGAGAGAGAGAGCACAAAAGAGAGGGGGAGGGAGAGAGAGAGGGGGGAGAGAGAGAGGGGGGGAGAGAGGAGGGAAGAGAGCTCAAAAGAGAGGGGGAGAGAGAGCACAAAAGAGATGGGGGGTAGAGAGAGCGCAAAAGAGATGGGGGAGAGAGAGCACAAAAGATATGGGGGAGAGAGAGAGCGCAAAAGAGAGGGGGGAGAGAGAGAGAGCAAAAGAGGGGGAGAGAGAGATAGCACAAAAGAGAGGGGGGAGGGAGAGAGAGAGGGGAGAGAGAGAGAGAGAGAGAGAGGGGGAGAGAGGAGGGGAGATAGAGGGGGGAGAGAGCTCAAAAGAGAGGGGGAGAGAGAGTGCAAAAGAGATGGGGGGTAGAGAGAGCGCAAAAGAGATGGGAGGAGAGAGCGCAAAAGAGATGGGGGAGAGAGAGAGAGCACAAAAGAGAGGGGGAGAGAGAGAGCAAAAGAGAGGGGAGAGAGAGTGCAAAAGAGAGGGGGAGGGAGAGTGCAAAAGAGAGGGAGAGAGAGAGCGCAAAAGAGGTGGGGGAGAGAGAGAGCTCAAAAGAGAGGGGGAGAGAGCGCAAAAGAGATGGGGGAGAGAGAGAGAGCAAAAGAGGGGGGAGAGAGTGCGAAGAGAGGGGGAGAGAGAGCGCAAAAGAGAGGGGGAGAGAGAGAGCGCAAAAGAGAGGTAGAGAGAGAGCGCAAAAGAGAGGGGAGAGAGTGCAAAAGAGGGGGGAGAGAGAGAGAGCCCAAAAGAGAGGGGGGAGAGAGCACAAAAGAGAGGGGGAGAGAGAGAGCGCAAAAGAGAGGGGGAGAGAGAGAGCACAAAAGAGAGGGGGGAGAGAGAAAGAGCAAAAGAGGGGGAGAGAGAGAGAGCACAAAAGAGAGGGGGGAGGGAGAGAGAGAGGGGAGAGAGAGAGAGGGGGGGGAGAGAGGAGGGGAGAGAGCTCAAAAGAGAGGGGGAGAGAGAGCACAAAAGAGATGGGGTAGAGAGAGCGCAAAAGAGATGGGGGAGAGAGAGAGCGCAAAAGAGAGGGGGAGAGAGAGAGCACAAAAGAGAGGGGGGAGAGAGAAAGAGCAAAAGAGGGGGAGAGAGAGAGAGCACAAAAGAGAGGGGGGAGGGAGAGAGAGAGGGGAGAGAGAGAGAGGGGGGGGAGAGAGGAGGGGAGAGAGCTCAAAAGAGAGGGGGAGAGAGAGCACAAAAGAGATGGGGTAGAGAGAGCGCAAAAGAGATGGGGGAGAGAGAGCGCAAAAGAGATGGGGGAGAGGGAGAGCGCAAAAGAGAAGGGGAGAGAGAGAGCGCAAAAGATAATGGGGGAGAGAGAAAGCGCAAAATAGAGGGGGGAGAGAGAGAGCTCAAAAGAGAGGGGAGAGAGAGAGAGAGAGAGCTCAAAAGAGAGGGGGAGAGAGAGAGCAAAAGAGAGTGGGAGAGAGAGCAAAAGAGAGGGAGAGAGAGAGCGCAAAAGAGGTGGGGGAGAGAGAGAGCTCAAAAGAGAGGGGGAGAGAGAGCGCAAAAGAGATGGGGGAGAGAGAGCAAAAGAGGGGGGAGAGAGTGCGAAGAGAGGGGGAGAGCGCAAAAGAGAGGGGGAGAGAGAGAGCGCAAAAGAGAGGGGGAGAGAGTGAGCGCAAAAGAGAGGTAGAGAGAGAGCGCAAAAGAGAGGGAAGAGAGTGCAAAAGAGGGGGGAGAGAGAGAGAGCCCAAAAGAGAGGGGGGAGAGAGTGCAAAAGAGAGGGGGGAGAGAGCGTGAAGGGGGCATGGCCGGGTGTGAATGACCATGAAAGGGGCGTGGTCTGTCGTGAAGGGGGTGCGGTCGCAAGATAGAGAGGGGAGAGAGACAGAGAGGACTGGGGAGAGAGAGGAGAGAGAGGAGGGGAGAAAGAGGAGGGGAGAGAGAGAGAGAGAGGGGAGAGAGAGAGGAGGAGAGAGAGAGTAGGGGAGAGAGAGAGAGGAGGGGAGAGAGAGAGGAGGGGAGAGAGAAAGAGGAGGAGAGTGAGAGGAGAGGGGGAAAAAGAGCAAAAGAGATGGGGGAGAGAGAGCAAAAGAGAGGAGGGGGGAGCGTGAAGAGAGGGGGAGAGAGCACAAAAAAGAGGGGGAGAGAGAGAGCGCAAAAGAGAGGGGGGAGAGAGAGAGAGCAAAAGAGGGGGGAGAGAGAGAGCACAAAAGAGGGGGGAGAGAGCGCAAAAGAGAGGGGGAGAGAGATCAAAAGAGGGGGAGGAGAGAGAGAGAGAGCAAAAGAGGGGGAGAGAGAGAGCACAAAAGAGAGAGGTGAGAGAGAGAGGAGGGGAGAGAGAGAGGAGAGGAGGGGAGAGAGAGAGGAGGGGGAGAGAGAGGGAGGAGGGGGGGAGAGAGAGGAGGAGGGGAGAGAGAGAGAGGAGGGGGGAGAGAGAGAGAGAGAGAGGAGGAGGGGAGAGAGAGAGGAGGGGGGGAGAGAGAGAGAGAGAGAGAGAGAGGAGGGGGAAAGAGATAGAGGGGGGAGAGAGAGGAGGGGGAGAGAGAGGAGGGGGGAGAGAGAGAGAGAGGAGGAGGGAGAGAGAGAGAGGAGGTGGGGAGAGAGAGAGGGGGGAGAGAGGGGAGGGAGAGAGAGAGGAGGGGGGAAGGGGAGAGAGGGGAGGGAGAGAGAGAGGAGGGGGGAGAGAGCGGGGGAGGGAGAGAGAGGGGGAGGGAGAGAGAGGGGAGGGAGAGAAGAGGGGGGAGAGAGAGCTCAAAAGAGAGGGGGATAGAGAGCACAAAAGAGATGGGGGAGAGAGAGGGGGGAGAGAGAGAGCTCAAAAGAGAAGGGGAGAGAGAGCGCAAAAGAGATGGGGGAGAGAGAGAGCAAATGAGGGGGAGAGAGTGTGAAGAGAGGGGGAGAGAGCGCAAAAGAGAGGGGAGAGAGTGCAAAAGAGGGGGGGGAGAGAGCGCAAAAGAGAGGGGAGAGAGTGCAAAAGAGGGGGGGAGAGAGCACAAAAGAGAGGGGGGAGAGAGTGTAAAAGAGAGGGGGGAGAGAGCGCAAAAGAGAGGGGGAGAGACAGAGTGCAAAAGAGAGGGGGAGAGAGAGAGCGCAAAAGAGAGGGGGAGAGAGAGAGCACAAAAGAGAGGGAGGAGAGAGAGAGAGCAAAAGAGGGGGAGAGAGAGAGAGCACAAAAGAGAGGGGGGAGGGAGAGAGAGAGGGGAGAGAGAGGGGGAGAGAGGGGGGAGAGAGCGCAAAAGAGATAGGGGGTAGAGAGAGCGCAAAAGAGATGGGAAGAGAGAGTGAAAAAGAGATGGGGGAGAGAGAGAGCGCAAAAGAGAGGGGGAGAGAGAGAGCAAAAGAGAGGGGGAGAGAGAGTGCAAAAGAGAGGGGGGAGGGAGAGTGCAAAAGATAGGGAGAGAGAGAGTGCAAAAGAGGTGGGGGAGAGAGAGAGCTCAAAAGAGAGGGGGAGAGAGAGCGCAAAAGAGATGGGGAGAGAGAGAGCAAAAGAGGGGGGAGAGAGTGCGAAGAGAGGGGGAGAGAGAGCGCAAAAGAGAGGGGAGAGAGAGAGCGCAAAAGAGAGGTAGAGAGAGAGAGCGCAAAAGAGAGGAGAGAGAATGCAAAAGAGGGGGGAGAGAGAGCCCAAAAGAGAGGGGGGAGAGAGTGAAAAAGAGAGGGGGGAGAGAGCGCAAAAGAGAGGGGGAGAGAGAGAGCGCAAAGAGAGGGGGAGAGAGAGCACAAAAGAGAGGGGGAGAGAGAGAGAGCAAAAGAGGGGGAGAGAGAGAGAGAGCACAAAAGAGAGGGGGGAGGGAGAGAGAGAGGGGAGAGAGAGAGGGGGGGAGAGAGGAGGGGAGAGAGCTCAAAAGAGAGGGGGAGAGAGCACAAAAGAGATGGGGGGTAGAGAGAGCGCAAAAGAGATGGGGGAGAGAGAGCACAAAAGAGATGGGGGAGAGAGAGAGCGCAAAAGAGAGGGGGGAGAGAGAGAGAGAGAGAGAGAGCAAAAGAGGGGGAGAGAGAGAGAGAGAGGGGAGAGAGAGAGAGAGAGAGGGGGAGAGAGGAGGGGGAGAGAGCTCAAAAGAGAGGGGGAGAGAGAGCGCAAAAGAGATGGGGGGTAGAGAGAGCGCAAAAGAGATGGGAGGAGAGAGCGCAAAAGAGATGGGGGAGAGAGAGCACAAAAGAGAGGGGGAGAGAGAGAGCAAAAGAGAGGGGAGAGAGAGTGCAAAAGAGAGGGGGGAGGGAGAGTGCAAAAGAGAGGGAGAGAGAGAGCGCAAAAGAGGGGAGAGAGAGAGAGGGGGGGGAGAGAGGAGGGGGGAGAGAGGAGGGGAGAGAGCTCAAAAGAGATGGGGGTAGAGAGAGCGCAAAAGAGATGGGGAGAGAGAGCGCAAAAGAGATGGGGGAGAGAGAGAGAGCAAAAGAGAGGGGGAGAGAGAGCGCAAAAGAGAGGGGGAGGGAGAGCGCAAAAGAGAAGGGGAGAGAGAGAGCGCAAAAGATAATGGGGGAGAGAGAAAGCGCAAAATAGAGGGGGGAGAAAGAGAGCTCAAAAGAGAGGGGAGAGAGAGAGAGAGCTCAAAAGAGAGGGGGAGAGAGAGAGCAAAAGAGAGTGGGAGAGAGAGCAAAAGAGAGGGAGAGAGAGAGCGCAAAAGAGGTGGGGGAGAGAGAGAGCTCAAAAGAGAGGGGGAGAGAGAGCGCAAAAGAGATGGGGGAGAGAGAGAGAGCAAAAGAGAGGGGGGAGAGCGCAAAAGAGAGAGCGCAAAAGAGAGGGGGAGAGAGTGAGCGCAAAAGAGAGGTAGAGAGAGAGCGCAAAAGAGAGGGAAGAGAGTGCAAAAGAGGGGGGAGAGAGAGAGAGCTCAAAAGAGAGGGGGGAGAGAGTGCAAAAGAGAGGGGGGAGAGAGCGCAAAAGAGAGGGGGAGAGAGGGGGAGAGAGAGAGCACAAAAGAGAGGGGGAGAGAGAGAGAGCAAAAGAGGGGGAGAGAGAGAGAGCACAAAAGAGAGGGGGGAGGGAGAGAGAGAGGGGAGAGAGAGGGGGGAGAGAGGAGGGGAGAGAGCTCAAAAGAGAGGGGGAGAGAGAGCACAAAAGAGATGGGGGGTAGAGAGAGCGCAAAAGAGATGGGGGAGAGAGAGCGCAAAAGAGATGGGGGAGAGAGAGAGCAAAAGATGGGGGAGAGAGTGCGAAGAGAGGGGGAGAGAGAGCGCAAAAGAGAGGGGGAGAGAGAGAGCGCAAAAGAGAGGTAGAGAGAGAGCGCAAAAGAGAGGGGAGAGAGTGCAAAAGAGGGGGGAGAGAGAGCCCAAAAGAGAGGGGGGAGAGAGTGCAAAAGAGAGGGGGGAGAGAGCACAAAAGAGAGGGGGAGAGAGCGCAAAAGAGAGGGGGAGAGAGAGAGCACAAAAGAGAGGGGGGAGAGAGAAAGAGCAAAAGAGGGGGAGAGAGAGAGAGCACAAAAGAGAGGGGGGGAGGGAGAGAGAGAGGGGAGAGAGAGGGGGGGAGAGAGGAGGGGAGAGAGCTCAAAAGAGAGGGGGAGAGAGAGCACAAAAGAGATGGGGGGTAGAGAGAGCGCAAAAGAGATGGGGGAGAGAGAGCACAAAAGAGATGGGGGAGAGAGAGAGCGCAAAAGAGAGGGGGAGAGAGAGAGCAAAAGAGAGGGGGAGAGAGAGCGCAAAAGAGAGGGGGAGGGAGAGCGCAAAAGAGAAGGGGAGAGAGGGAGCGCAAAAGATAAGGGGGAGAGAGAAAGCGCGAAATAGAGGGGGGGAGAGAGGGAGCTCAAAAGAGAGGGGAGAGAGAGAGAGCTCAAAAGAGAGGGGAGAGAGAGAGCAAAAGAGAGTGGGAGAGAGAGCAAAAGAGAGGGAGAGAGAGAGCGCAAAAGAGAGGGGAGAGAGTGCAAAAGAGGGGGGAGAGAGAGAGAGCCCAAAAGAGAGGGGGGAGAGAGTGCAAAAGAGAGGGAGGAGAGAGCGCAAAAGAGAGGGGAAGAGAGAGAGCGCAAAAGAGAGAGGGAGAGAGAGAGCACAAAAGAGAGGGGGGAGAGAGAGAGCAAAAGAGGGGGAGAGAGAGAGCACAAAAGAGAGGGGGGAGGGAGAGAGAGAGGGGAGAGAGAGGGGGGGGGGAGAGAGGAGGGGAGAGAGCTCAAAAGAGAGGGGGAGAGAGAGCACAAAAGAGATGGGGGGTAGAGAGAGCGCAAAAGAGATGGGGGAGAGAGAGCGCAAAAGAGATGGGGGAGAGAGAGAGCGCAAAAGAGAGGGGGAGAGAGAGAGCAAAAGAGAGGGGGAGAGAGAGCGCAAAAAAGAGAGGGGGAGGGAGAGCGCAAAAAAGAAGGGGAGAGAGAGAGCGCAAAAGAGAAGGGGGGAGAGAGAAAGCGCAAAATAGAGGGGGGAGAGAGAGAGCTCAAAAGAGAGGGGGGAGAGAGAGAGCTCAAAAGAGAGGGGGAGAGAGAGAGCAAAAAAGAGGGGGGAGAGAGAGCAAAAGAGAGGGGGAGGGAGAGAGCGCAAGGGGTGGGACCGCTGTACTGCAAAAAATGGCCTGTGTGAACGGGCTTTAAGACTAGTAAATAAATAAATAAATAAATAATGACATTTTATAGGTACTGGCAGACAGCCTATGAAGGCAGACATAGTTAGAGGGGGAAGGGTTAGAGAGCTGTTTGGGAGGGATCAGGAAGGTTGGAGGGTAATGGAGATCCTACACTGCAAAAAATAAAAAATAGTTTTTTGTTTTTTTTTAAAACTTTTTTTTTATATGATTGCATTTTACAGTGAAATGGTGTCATGAAATATACCAAAATGGGCCTAGATCAATACCTATCATTTTGACAGGTAAATAGAACAAAAAAACAAGGCTCTATTTCTGTTTAAATGCTAAAAATTCTTCTGTATTTTGGGCAAGTTCTTCTCTAAAAGTCTCAGTAGTGAAGGGGTTAATACAGGGGGAACTTGAAAGGTTTAATAAGGATAAGGTGAAGAAGAAACAAGGGAAAGATAAACGTTAATTCTGGCCATGGACCATAAAGAACATAGCACTGACATTGGGCTAGCTAACTGTTGCACACAAGCAATAAGGGGTTTATCGTGGCTATTTGTGCGCCTCGGAAGTAGCACACATATTACAAGTTGAAAGTAAACACGTTTCGCTCAAGATCAATTTAAATTAAAGCACGTCTGTTACGCTTGACTAAAAAGTTACACAAAACACATTAAAATTACATTTAAAAGTACAGTTACACTCATAATTACACTACCTAATAAACATTTTTTTTTTTTTAATTGCAAAAAAAGTTATACGGGCTCAAAGATATGATGGCGCATGTGTTAGAAAAAAAAGGCTGCAAAGGGCTTTAACATATAGATAAATACATATACATCTCAAAATATGTATATAAATATATATAAATATACATATGTATGTACAGTATGTATTTATATGTGTATATGTATTTACAGACATATAAACACATAAATACACATGTACACATATATAGACATATATATAAGTGCAGTGGAGCCCTTTGCAGTCAAGTAGCTGAAACATGTAAAATCGTATTTATCCAATATTCATTGTTAATAAAATGTTTGACTGACTGTGTATTTACTGTAAATATTTCACATTCCAATGTTCTTCACATAAGGGAATATGTTTTAAATATGTATAAATAGATATTCCTATATATTGTATATATGCATATATGTATACCTATATAATACATGCAAGGCATATATATGTATATATATATATATATATATATATTTATATATATATATATATATATATATATATATATATATATACAGTTATATACATATGTATATAGGGCTCAAAATTCCACTCACCAACGTGCCATTGGCGAGTGGAATTTAAGCAGTGGTGAGTAAGTTTCCATCCTTAGTCAGTGACTATCAGTTCCTCAGTTCCTATCAGGCAGCAAGCAGACAAGCAGGGTGTAACTCATGCGTTACACTGTTTTCCAAGCAGTGGCGGCTCTGAAGCAGCCACCTAATTAAAGAACCGCCACTGATAGTCTCATTGATTGGGGTTGGGGGCGGGCCGGGCTGGGCCAGATCAGTTCAGGATGCAGCGCTGAGCGCACTCAATTCAAATTAAGTAGCGACCGAGTGGAGTCTGGACTGGCCCGGGTTTAATGTGGCAGTGAATGTGACGAGAAGAGAGGCTCCGCATTTAGGAGAGGTGAGAAGAGCTAACTTTTGACAGGGGGGGGCACTTCAGTGAGTCTGTCACTGTCATATCTGGCCAGACCGCTCCTGCCCTGTGTGATCTCTCTGTCTCGGGGTTCATGCTTAAAGGGACAGTCTAGTCAAAACTAAACTTTCATGATTCAGATAGGGCAGGCAATTTTAAAGAACTTTCCAATTTACTTTTATCATCAAATTTGCTTTGTTCCTATGGTGGTGTTTTTGAAAAGCTAAACCTAGCTAGGCTCAAACTGATTTCTAAACCGTTGAAAACCGCCTCCTAGCTCAGAGCATTTTGAAAGTTTTTCACAGTTAGACTGTGCTAGTTCACATGTGTCATATAGATAACATTGTGCTCACTCCTGTGAACTTATTTGGGAGTCTTCACTGATTGACTACACTGCATGTCTGTCAAAGGCACTTAGATAAGGAGGCTGTCTGCAAAGGCTTAGATACAAGGTAATCACAGAGGTAAAAAGTATATTAATATAACTGTGTTGGTTATGCAAAAACGGAGAATGGGTAATAAAGGTATTATCTATCTTTTTAAATAAGAAAAATGTTGGTGTAGACTGTCACTTTAAGCAAAATCATTCCACAGATTGCTGCCATGCACAAACAGATTATTTGGAGCACCATCTGTAAGAGTCTTTATGAAATTAATGAGCACATTTTGTGCTAAGATCTTTGCCTTTGAAGCCACTTTATTAAAGCAAAGTGTTTGAGCACTGCCACCTTTCAACTATTTGCAGGATTACGATGCACCAGAGCTTTCCAGGGTAAATGTGGGGGCCCTGTGTGACCTCTGTCCGCTAGTGCTGGGGAAAGGATGGTAGCAGGAGGGGCCGCATGGAAGTCACAGGCTGAGGCACCGCAACATGTTCTTTTAGCAGCTCTGTCATTGCTGCTGACATGCTTGCCCCACTGTTTAGTTTGAATTTTTACTGCTGGGCTGGGGGCTGTTACGTTAATCCTCCCTTGACAGTTGCATATCCACCCTCTCCTCTCTAAAAGCCTACACGCAGACGCAGTACAGTGAGCGGCTCTTATTGAAAAGGACAGGGCAAGTGTGTGTAAGGAGCAGCGTTTAAAGAACGGCACACTTGCTTCTGCTTGCACATTTTGCCCAGGTACTGACAGTGACACACTTACACAGAAGATCAAAGATTTTCTAGGGCTGAAGTTGAGCCGGCTGGTAACAAAATAGTTAATCTACACCTCCAAAGAGTGCCCTGACAGGCAGCTAGGAGTACATGGAGAGGGGAAGAGAACAAGCTACTGGTCTATTCTGCAAAGTGGGAACATGGAAGCAATGAAACCTGTTCACTACTATACTTCTTGTAGCCCTGGAAACATTGGGTACGTCACATGGATGTTATGGTGTTGTTCCACTGCAGATTAGTCCTAATATTTGCTCATGAAACTAACTCCTGAGTCCTGTTATGGGGACTGTACATCCAAGAGCATGCCTTTTACAAAGGACTATTTATGTCTCTAGTGTACAGTATGTATGACTGTGTGTATGTCATAGGGATATACAGTATGCATGGCTGTGTATGTCATGGGGATATACAGTATGTATGACTGTGTGTATGTATGGATGGAAGTGGCGAGTAACATTTTTGGCCTGGCTAGTAGCTTATGACATTAAATTTTGAGCCCTGTATGAATATATATATATATATATATATATATATATATATAGTAGTGCAGAACCGGATCCAACGGACGGACTCCGTTGCCTGATGAGATCCAAGAACAGCCGGCACACAGGAATTTTGTTGTAATCCGATTTATTCAATAAACAGAAAAAAACAAACGTTTCGGCTCTACCGTGAGGCTTTCTCAATGAGAAAGGCTCACGGTAGAGCCGAAACGTTTGTTTTTTTCTGTTTATTGAATAAATCGGATTACAACAAAATTCCTGTGTGCCGGCTGTTCTTGGATCTCATCAGGCAACGGAGTCCGTCCGTTGGATCCGGTTCTGCACTACTGTATGTATATTTCTTTTGGCTGAGCACCAGGTGGCTGTGAACTTAGTGTGTGCCGTTTCCTCCAACCTATTTGTATATATATATATATATATATATATATATATATATACAGCACACAGAAAGTCCAGCACTCACTTACAAGCTCTCAGCTAAGATTAAAAGCAAAAACTGGAAGAGTTAGTTACCGCATCTGGCCAAATGGGATAAGCCCAGGTACCACGTCAAGGTCTCTTCCAAAACCTAAACAGCCACACAATGCAAGCTCTCAATCCAACAAACTGGGAACAAGTGAAGGGTGCACAGGCTTATGTAATCATCCTAGACATATACAAAACACGGAAGGGGACTGCACTCTCAGACCAGACTGGGTACACATCCTCTCAGCTAAGATTACAAGCAAAAAATGGAATTTTAATCTTAGCTGAGAACGTGTAAGTAAGTGCTGGACTTTCTCTGTGCTGTGTTAATTTGTTTTATAATTTTCACTCAGACCTGTCTAGAGATAACTGCCTGTGACTCTGGGGACAGTGCAGCTTCCTGAGAGTGCCAATGTGCACCCAGGGCTATGCATGTTGCAGGGTCATGGGATGTGTACCCAGTCCAGTCTGAGAGTGCAGTCCCCTTCCGTGTTTTGTATATATATATATATATATATATATATATAATATATATTTCTTTCATGTAATTAGCAAGAGTCCATGAGCTAGTGACGTATGGGATATACATTCCTACCAGGAGGGGCAAAGTTTCCCAAACCTCAAAATGCCTATAAATACACCCCTCACCACACCCACAATTCAGTTTTACAAACTTTGCCTCCGATGGAGGTGGTGAAGTAAGTTTGTGCTAGATTCTACATTGATATGCGCTCCGCAGCAAGTTGGAGCCCGGTTTTCCTCTCAGCGTGCAGTGAATGTCAGAGGGATGTGAGGAGAGTATTGCCTATTTGAATGCAGTGATCTCCTTCTACGGGGTCTATTTCATAGGTTCTCTGTTATCGGTCGTAGAGATCCATCTCTTACCTCCCTTTTCAGATCGACGATATACTCTTATATATACCATTACCTCTGCTGATTCTCGTTTCAGTACTGGTTTGGCTTTCTACAAACATGTAGATGAGTGTCCTGGGGTAAGTAAATCTTATTTTCTGTGACACTCTAAGCTATGGTTGGGCGCTTTGTTTATAAAGTTCTAAATATATGTATTCAAACATTTATTTGCCTTGACTCAGAATGTTCAACTTTCCTTATTTTCAGACAGTCAGTTTCATATTTGGGATAATGCATTTGATTTAATCATTTTTTCTTACCTTCAAAAATTTGACTCTTCCCTGTGGGCTGTTAGGCTCGCGGGGGCTGAAAATGCTTCATTTTATTGCGTCATTCTTGGCGCGGACTTTTTTGGCGCAAAAAATTTGTTTCCGTTTCCGGCGTCATACGTGTCGCCGGAAGTTGCGTCATTTTTTGACGTTATTTTGCGCCAAAAATGTCGGCGTTCCGGATGTGGCATCATTTTGGCGCCAAAAAGCATTTAGGCGCCAAATAATGTGGGCGTCTTATTGGCGCGAAAAATATGGGCGTCGCTTTTGTCTCCACATTATTTAAGTCTCATTTTTCATTGCTTCTGGTTGCTAGAAGCTTGTTCTTTGGCATTTTTTCCCATTCCTGAAACTGTCATTTAAGGAATTTGATCAACTTTGCTTTATATATATGTTGTTTTTTCTCTTACATATTGCAAGATGTCTCACGTTGCATCTGAGTCAGAAGATACTACAGGAAAATCGCTGTCTAGTGCTGAATCTACCAAAGCTAAGTGTATCTGCTGTAAACTTTTGGTAGCTATTTCTCCAGCTGTTGTTTGTATTGATTGTCATGACAAACTTGTTAAAGCAGATAATATTTCCTTTAGTAAAGTACCATTGCCTGTTGCAGTTCCTTCAACATCTAAGGTGCAGAATGTTCCTGATAATATAAGAGATTTTGTTTCTGAATCCATAAAGAAGGCTATGTCTGTTATTTCTCCTTCTAGTAAACGTAAAAAATCTTTTAAAACTTCTCTCCCTACAGATGAATTTTTAAATGAACATCATCATTCTGATTCTGATGACTCTTCTGGTTCAGAGGATTCTGTCTCAGAGGTTGATGCTGATAAATCTTCATATTTATTTAAAATGGAATTTATTCGTTCTTTACTTAAAGAAGTACTAATTGCTTTAGAAATAGAGGATTCTGGTCCTCTTGATACTAATTCTAAACGTTTGGATAAGGTATTTAAAGCTCCTGTGGTTATTCCAGAAGTTTTTCCTGTTCCTAATGCTATTTCTGCAGTAATTTCCAAAGAATGGGATAAATTGGGTAATTCATTTACTCCTTCTAAACGTTTTAAGCAATTATATCCTGTGCCGTCTGACAGATTAGAATTTTGGGACAAAATCCCTAAAGTTGATGGGGCTATTTCTACCCTTGCTAAACGTACTACTATTCCTACGTCAGATGGTACTTCGTTTAAGGATCCTTTAGATAGGAAAATTGAATCCTTTCTAAGAAAAGCTTATCTGTGTTCAGGTAATCTTCTTAGACCTGCTATATCTTTGGCTGATGTTGCTGCAGCTTCAACTTTCTGGTTGGAAACTTTAGCGCAACAAGTAACACATCATGATTCTCATGATATTATTATTCTTCTACAGCATGCTAATTATTTTATCTGTGATGCCATTTTTGATATTATCAGAGTTGATGTCAGGTTTATGTCTCTAGCTATTTTAGCTAGAAGAGCTTTATGGCTTAAAACTTGGAATGCTGATATGGCTTCTAAATCAACTTTACTTTCCATTTCTTTCCAGGGTAACAAATTATTTGGTTCTCAGTTGGATTCCATTATTTCAACTGTTACTGGTGGGAAAGGAACTTTTTTACCACAGGATAAAAAATCTAAAGGTAAAAGCAGGGCTAATAATCGTTTTCGTTCCTTTCGTTTCAACAAAGAACAAAAGCCTGATCCTTCATCCTCAGGAGCAGTTTCAGTTTGGAAACCATCTCCAGTCTGGAATAATTCCAAGCCAGCTAGAAGGGCAAAGCCTGCTTCTAAGTCCACATGAAGGTGCGGCCCTCATTCCAGCTCAGCTGGTAGGGGGCAGGTTACGTTTTTTCAAGGAAATTTGGATCAATTCTGTTCACAATCTTTGGATTCAGAGCATTGTTTCAGAAGGGTACAGAATTGGTTTCAAGATGAGACCTCCTGCAAAGAGATTTTTTCTTTCCCGTGTCCCAGTAAATCCAGTAAAAGCTCAAGCATTTCTGAAATGTGTTTCAGATCTAGAGTTGACTGGAGTAATTATGCCAGTTCCAGTTCCGGAACAGGGGATGGGGTTTTATTCAAATCTCTTCATTGTACCAAAGAAGGAGAATTCCTTCAGACCAGTTCTGGATCTAAAAATATTGAATCGTTATGTAAGAATACCAACGTTCAAGATGGTAACTGTAAGGACTATCTTGCCTTTTGTTCAGCAAGGGAATTATATGTCCACAATAGATTTACAGGATGCATATCTGCATATTCCGATTCATCCAGATCATTATCAGTTCCTGAGATTCTCTTTTCTGGACAAGCATTACCAGTTTGTGGCTCTGCCGTTTGGCCTAGCTACAGCTCCAAGAATTTTTACAAAGGTTCTCGGTGCCCTTCTGTCTGTAATCAGAGAACAGGGTATTGTGGTATTTCCTTATTTGGACGATATCTTGGTACTTGCTCAGTCTTTACATTTAGCAGAATCTCATACAAATCGACTTGTGTTGTTTCTTCAAGATCATGGTTGGAGGATCAATTTACCAAAAAGTTCTTTGATTCCTCAGACAAGGGTAACCTTTCTGGGTTTCCAGATGGATTCAGTGTCCATGACTCTGTCTTTAACAGACAAGAGACATCTAAAATTGATTACAGCTTGTCGAAACCTTCAGTCACAATCATTCCCTTCGGTAGCCTTATGCATGGAAATTCTAGGTCTTATGACTGCTGCATCGGACGCGATCCCCTTTGCTCGTTTTCACATGCGACCTCTTCAGCTTTGTATGCTGAAGCAATGGTGCAAGGATTACACGAAGATATCTCAATTAATATCTTTAAAACCGATTGTTCGACACTCTCTAACATGGTGGACAGATCACCATCGTTTAATTCAGGGGGCTTCTTTTGTGCTTCCGACCTGGACTGTAATTTCAACAGATGCAAGTCTCACAGGTTGGGGAGCTGTGTGGGGATCTCTGACGGCACAAGGAGTTTGGGAATCTCAGTAGGTGAGATTACCGATCAATATTTTGGAACTCCGTGCAATTTTCAGAGCTCTTCAGTTTTGGCCTCTTCTGAAGAGAGAATCGTTCATTTGTTTTCAGACAGACAATGTCACAACTGTGGCATACATCAATCATCAAGGAGGGACTCACAGTCCTCTGGCTATGAAAGAAGTATCTCGAATTTTGGTTTGGGCGGAATCCAGCTCCTGTCTAATCTCTGCGGTTCATATCCCAGGTATAGACAATTGGGAAGCGGATTATCTCAGTCGCCAAACGTTGCATCCGGGCGAATGGTCTCTTCACCCAGAGGTATTTCTTCAGATTGTTCAAATGTGGGAACTTCCAGAAATAGATCTGATGGCGTCCTATCTAAACAAGAAACTTCCCAGGTATCTGTCCAGATCCCGGGATCCTCAGGCGGAGGCAGTGGATGCATTATCACTTCCTTGGAAGTATCATCCTGCCTATATCTTTCCGCCTCTAGTTCTTCTTCCAAGAGTAATCTCCAAGATTCTGAAGGAATGCTCGTTTGTTCTGCTGGTAGCTCCGGCATGGCCTCACAGGTTTTGGTATGCGGATCTTGTCCGGATGGCCTCTTGCCAACCGTGGACTCTTCCGTCAAGACCAGACCTTCTGTCACAAGGTCCTTTTTTCCATCAGGATCTGAAATCCTTAAATTTAAAGGTATGGAGATTGAACGCTTGATTCTTGGTCAAAGAGGTTTCTCTGACTCTGTGATTAATACTATGTTACAGGCTCGTAAATCTGTATCTCGAGAGATATATTATAGAGTCTGGAAGACTTATATTTCTTGGTGTCTTTCTCATCATTTTTCTTGGCATTCTTTTAGAATGCCGAGAATTTTACAGTTTCTTCAGGATGGTTTAGATAAGGGTTTGTCCGCAAGTTCTTTGAAAGGACAAATCTCTGCTCTTTCTGTTCTTTTTCACAGAAAGATTGCTATTCTTCCTGATATTCATTGTTTTGTACAAGCTTTGGTTCGTATAAAACCTGTTATTAAGTCAATTTTTCCTCCTTGGAGTTTGAATTTGGTTCTGGGAGCTCTTCAAGCTCCTCCGTTTGAACCTATGCATTCATTGGACATTAAATTACTTTCTTGGAAAGTTTTGTTCCTTTTGGCCATCTCTTCTGCCAGAAGAGTTTCTGAATTATCTGCTCTTTCTTGTGAGTCTCCTTTTCTGATTTTTCATCAGGATAAGGCGGTGTTGCGAACTTCTTTTGAATTTTTACCTAAAGTTGTGAATTCTAACAACATTAGTAGAGAAATTGTGGTTCCTTCATTATGTCCTAATCCTAAGAATTCTAAGGAGAAATCGTTGCATTCTTTGGATGTTGTTAGAGCTTTGAAATATTATGTTGAAGCTACAAAATCTTTCCGTAAGACTTCTAGTTTATTTGTTATCTTTTCCGGTTCTAGAAAAGGCCAGAAAGCTTCTGCCATTTCTTTGGCATCTTGGTTGAAATCTTTAATTCATCTTGCCTATGTTGAGTCGGGTAAAACTCCGCCTCAGAGAATTACAGCTCATTCTACTAGGTCAGTTTCTACTTCCTGGGCGTTTAGGAATGAAGCTTCGGTTGACCAGATTTGCAAAGCAGCAACTTGGTCCTCTTTGCATACTTTTACTAAATTCTACCATTTTGATGTGTTTTCTTCTTCTGAAGCAGTTTTTGGTAGAAAAGTACTTCAGGCAGCGGTTTCAGTTTGAATCTTCTGCTTATGTTTTTTCGTTAAACTTTATTTTTGGGTGTGGATTATTTTCAGCAGGAATTGGCTGTCTTTATTTTATCCCTCCCTCTCTAGTGACTCTTGTGTGGAAAGATCCACATCTTGGGTAGTCATTATCCCATACGTCACTAGCTCATGGACTCTTGCTAATTACATGAAAGAAAACATAATTTATGTAAGAACTTACCTGATAAATTAATTTCTTTCATATTAGCAAGAGTCCATGAGGCCCGCCCTTTTTTTGTGGTGGTTATGATTTTGTATAAAGCACAATTATTCCAATTCCTTATTTTATATGCTTTCGCACTTTTTTATCACCCCACTTCTTGGCTATTCGTTAAACTGAATTGTGGGTGTGGTGAGGGGTGTATTTATAGGCATTTTGAGGTTTGGGAAACTTTGCCCCTCCTGGTAGGAATGTATATCCCATACGTCACTAGCTCATGGACTCTTGCTAATATGAAAGAAATGAATTTATCAGGTAAGTTCTTACATAAATTATGTTATATATACTTCTCTTCTCTTATATTTACTCACTCCTCAAATCCTAAAAGACTCTTCTCCATTTTCAACTCTCTCCTCTACCCACCTGCACCACCCACTTCATCTGCATTCAGTACTCAAGACCTGGCTGACTACTTTTTTAATAAAACACTTACCATACAAAGCAACATCCCAACACAAGCCTGCAATCTCCAAACTTTGCTCACAGTCACCCCCTCTGCCACTCTCTGCATCCTCCCCCCAACCACTGAGAGTGAAGTGGGTTCTCTATTGTCTTTCTAACACCTCACTACCTGCCCACTTGACCCTAGTCCTTCACATCTAATACCTTCTCTGTCTCCCACCCTCACTCCAGCTCTTACTCACATATTCAACCTATCCTTTTCTACTGGTCCATTCCCTGCCTCCTACAAACATGCAAAGGTCACCCCATCCTTTAAAAACTCTCCCTTGACCCTAATTCTCCTGCAAACTACCGCACCATATCACTGCTCACGCTAGCTTAAAAAATCCTTGAAAAACTAGTTTTCGATCACTTAACCCACTTCCTGTCCTCCAACTCATTGCTTGACCCCCTGCAATCTGGCTTCCATCCCCAACACTCAACTGAGACTGCCCTCACCAAGGTTACTAATGATCTCCTTTCTGCTAAAAAAATGGCTACTACTCTTTACTCATCTTACTTGACCTCTCTGCTGCCTTTGACACTGTTGACCATCCCCTCCTCCTACGGACTCTCAGCTCTCTTGGGCTCTGTGACACTGTCCTCTCCTGGATTCACTCTTATCTTTATAACAGATCATTCGCCATATCTTTTGCTGGGGACTAGTGATGTCGCGAATAGTTCGCCGGCGAATCGTTCCCGATTCAATGTTCGGTCCGCCCCTATTCGTCATAATTGAGTAATACTTTGACCCTGTACCTCACAGTCAGCAGACACATTCCAGCCAATCAGCAGCAGACCCTCCCTCCCAGACCCTCCTACCTCATGGACAGCATCCATTTTAGATTAATTTGTAAGCTGCTTTCTTAGTGAGAGTAGGGACAGTGTAGCTGCTGCTGATTTAATAGGGAAATCGATAGCTAGGCTAGTGTATTCAGTGTAGGACTCATCTGATCTCTGCTGTAAGGACAGCACCCCAAAAGCCCTTTTTAGGGCTAGAACATCAGTCTGCTTTTTTTTTTTTTCCTGTGTAATCTAATTGCAGTTGCCTGCCTGCCAGCGTGTGTGTCAGGCTCACAGCGTATACTGTGCCCACTTGCCCAGTGCTACCACTCATATCTGGTGTAACAGTAGTGTAGATTTAAAAAAAACAACACTTTTTTGACTGTGTTAAATAATAGCAGTCAGTTTCCTTAACACGTGTGCGTTTCAGTGCCTGCCTGCCAGGGCACAGTGTCACCCCAGTGCAACTCATATCTGGTGTAACAGTAGTGTAGATTTAAAAAAAAAAAACACTTTTTTGACTGTGTTAAATAATAGCAGTCAGTTTCCTTCACACATGTGCGTTTAAGTGCCTGCCTGCCAGGGCACAGTGTCACCCCAGTGCAACTCATATCTGGTGTAACAGTAGTGTAGATTTAAAAAAAAAAACACTTTTTTGACTGTGTTAAATAATAGCAGTCAGTTTCCTTCACACGTGTGCGTTTCAGTGCCTGCCTGCCAGGGCACAGTGTCACCCCAGTGCAACTCATATCTAGTGTAACAGTAGTGTAGATTTAAAAAAAAAAACACTTTTTTGACTGTGTTAAATAATAGCAGTCAGTTTCCTTTACACGTGTGCGTTTCAGTGCCTGCCTGCCAGGGCACAGTGTCACCCCAGTGCAACTCATATCTGGTGTAACAGTAGTGTAGATTTAAAAAAAAAAAACACTTTTTTGACTGTGTTAAATAAAAGCAGTCAGTTTCCTTCACACGTGTGCGTTTCAGTGCCTGCCTGCCAGGGCACAGTGTCACCCCAGTGCAACTCATATCTGGTGTAACAGTAGTGTAGATTTAAAAAAAAAAAAAAACACTTTTTTGACTGTGTTAAATAATAGCAGTCAGTTTCCTTCACACGTGTGCGTTTCAGTGCCTGCCTGCCAGGGCACAGTGTCACCCCAGTGCAACTCATATCTGGTATAACAGTAGTGTAGATTTAAAAACAACAACACTTTTTTGACTGTGTTAAATAATAGCAGTCAGTTTCCTTCACACGTGTGCGTTTCAGTGCCTGCCTGCCTGCCAGGGCACAGTGTCACCCCAATGCAACTCATATCTGGTGTAACAGTAGTGTAGATTTAAAAAAACAACAACACTTTTTTGACTGTGTTAAATAATAGCAGTCAGTTTCCTTCACACATGTGCGTTTCAGTGCCTGCCTGCCTGCCAGGGCACAGTGTCACCCCAGTGCAACTCATATCTGGTGTAACAGTAGTGTAGATTTAAAAAACAACAACACTTTTTGACTGTGTTAAATAATAGAAGTCAGTTTCCTTCACACGTGTGCGTTTCAGTGCCGACCTGCCAGGGCACAGTGTCACCCCAGTGCAACTCATATCTGGTGTAACAGTAGTGTAGATTTTAAAAAAAAAAACACTTTTTTGACTGTGTTAAATTATAGCAGTCAGTTTCCTTCACACGTGTGCGTTTCAGTGCCTGCCTGCCAGGGCACAGTGTCACCCCAGTGCAACTCATATCTGGTGTAGCAGTAGTGTAGATTTAAAAAAAAAAAACACTTTTTTTACTGTGTTAAATAATAGCAGTCAGTTTCCTTCACACGTGTGCGTTTCAGTGCCTGCCTGCCAGGGCACAGTGTCACCCCAGTGCAACTCATATCTGGTGTAACAGTAGTGTAGATTTAAAAAAAAAACACTTTTTTGACTGTGTTAAATAATAGCTGTCAGTTTCCTTCACACGTGTGCGTTTCAGTGCCTGCCTGCCTGCCAGGGCACAGTGTCAGCCCAGTGCAACTCATATCTGGTGTAACAGTAGTGTAGATTTAAAAAAAACAACACTTTTTTGACTGTGTTAAATAATAGCAGTCAGTTTCCTTCACACGTGTGCGTTTCAGTGCCTGCCTGCCAGGGCACACTGTCACCCCAATGCAACTCATATCTGGTGTAACAGTAGTGTAGATTTAAAAAAAACAACACTTTTTTGACTGTGTTAAATAATAGCAGTCAGTTTCCTTCACACGTGTGCGTTTCAGTGCCTGCCTGCCAGGGCACAGTGTCACCCCAGTGCAACTCATATCTGGTGTAACAGTAGTGTAGATTTAAAAAAAAAAATACTTTTTTGACTGTGTTAAATAATAGCAGTCAGTTTCCTTCACACGTGTGCGTTTCAGTGCCTGCCTGCCAGGGCACAGTGTCACCCCAGTGCAACTCATATCTGGTGTAGCAGTAGTGTAGATTTAAAAAAAAAAAAACACTTTTTTTACTGTGTTAAATAATAGCAGTCAGTTTCCTTCACACGTGTGCGTTTCAGTGCCTGCCTGCCAGGGCACAGTGTCACCCCAGTGCAACTCATATCTGGTGTAACAGTAGTGTAGATTTAAAAAAAAAAAAAAAACACTTTTTTGACTGTGTTAAATAATAGCAGTCAGTTTCCTTCACACGTGTGCATTTCAGTGCCTGCCTGCCAGGGCACAGTGTCACCCCAGTGCAACTCATATCTGGTGTAACAGTAGTGTAGATTTAAAAAAAACAACACTTTTTTGACTGTGTTAAATAATAGCAGTCAGTTTCCTTCACACGTGTGCGTTTCAGTGCCTGCCTGCCAGGGCACAGTGTCACCCCAGTGCAACTCATATCTGGTGTAACAGTAGTGTAGATTTAAAAAAAACAACACTTTTTTGACTGTGTTAAATAATAGCAGTCAGTTTCCTTCACACATGTGCGTTTCAGTGCCTGCCTGCCAGGGCACAGTGTCACCCCAGTGCAACTCATATCTGGTGTAACAGTAGTGTACATTTAAAAAAAAAAAATACAATTTTGACTGTAATAGATTGAATAGCAGTTAGTTGTCTGCAAGCGTGTGTATCAGGCCTACAGCATCTACTCTGCCAACTTCTGCCAGTGCACAGTGCCACTCATATCTGTTGTCACAGTAGCTTGCACGCATAGTACCAGTAATCGAAAAAAAAATGACAGGCAGAGTCAGGCCAACCCGCAGGGGTCGTCGTGTTCGTGGTGCTGTGATTCCCTTTGGCCCTAGAATAATGCCCAGTGTTCAGAGGGCACGTACCCCGAACTCGAACAGTTCTGAGGACATAGTTGACTGGCTAACACAGGACACCCAATCTTCTACAGCTTCCGCTCAGAACCTTGACGCACCATCCTCCTCCAGCTTATCTTCGAGCACCTCTCAAGTTACCACTCGCCCGCCTGCCGCCACCACAAACACTAGCACCACAGCCGCTTCACTTGATCTGTCAGAGGAATTATTTACACATCAGTTGGGAGAAATGAGTGATAGTGATGCGCAACCATTATTGCCAGAGGATGTAGATAACAGGGATATGTCTCAGTCAGGCAGCATTACACACATGGACGTACGGTGTGATGATGATGATGTTGTACCCGCTGCTGCTTCCTTTGTTGAGTTGTCAGATACAAGTGAAGCGGTTGATGATGACGATGCGTCCGTGGATGTCACGTGGGTGCCCGCTAGAAGAAAAGAAGAAGAGGGGCAAAGTTCAGATGGGGAGACAGAGAGGAGGAGGTGACGAGTTGGAAGGAGGGGGAGGTTGTCGCAAGGAGCTAGTGGCACAGTCAGACAGCATGCATCAGCACCCGGGGTCAGCCAGACAGCACGCCAATCAACGCATGCTGTTGCCACCACCAGAATGCCGTCATTGCAGAGCTCAGCAGTGTGGAATTTTTTGTGTGTGTCTGCCTCTGACAACAGTGATGCCATTTGCAACCTGTGCCAAAAGAAACTGAGTCGTGGGAAGTCCAACACCCACCTAGGTACAACTGCTTTGCGAAGGCACATGATCGCACATCACAAACGCCTATGGGATCAACACATGAGTACAAGCAGCACACAAACTCAAAGCCGCCATCCTCCTCCTGGTCCAGCATCTTCAGCCACGTCAACCACTGCTGTCCTCCTTGCCTCCTCTCAACCATCCGCCACTCTGTGTCTCGCCTTGAGCAGTTCCTGCTCATCTGCCCACAGTCAGGTGTCTGTCAAGGACATGTTTCAGCGTAAGAAGCCAATTTCACAAAGTCACCCCCTTGCCCGGCATCTGACAGCTGGCTTGACTGAATTCTTAGCCCGCCAGCTTTTACCATACAAGCTGGTGGAGTCTGAGGAGTTAAAAAAATTTGTAGCTATTGGGACACCGCAGTGGAAGGTACCCGGCTGAAATTTCTTTGCACAAAAGGCAATCCCCAACCTGTACTCGATTGTGCAAAAGGAAGTAATGGCATGTCTAGCACACAGTGTTGGGGCAAGGGTCCATCTGACCACTGATACCTGGTCTGCAAAGCATGGTCAGGGCAGGTATATCACCTACACTGCGCATTGGGTAAACCTGCTGACGGCTGCCAAGCATGGAATGCGTGGCTCTGCAGAGGAGTTGGTGACACCGCCACGACTTGCAGGCCTACTGCCACCTCCTCTACTCCTCCTACTCCATCCTCTTCCATAACCTCCTCGGCTGAGTCCTCTTCTGCTGCTGCGTCTTGCTCCACATCAACGGCACCCCCCAGCTCCCCAGGTACTATTCCACATCCCGGATACGGCAGTGTCACGCCGTCTTGGGGTTGACTTGCCTGAAAGCAGAGAGTCACACCGGACCAGCACTCCTGTCTGCCCTGAACTCACAGGTGGATCAGTGGCTGACTCCGCACCAACTGGAGATCGGCAAAGTGGTTAGTGACAACGGAAGAAATTTGGTGGCGGCATTGAATTTGGGCAAGTTGACACATTGACACGGCTTACAGGACGTCCTGAAGCAGGCCAGGAAGGTGTGTGGCCATTTCAGGCGCTCCTACACGGCCATGGCGCACTTTTTAGATATCCAGCGGTGAAACAACATGCCAGTGAGGCGCTTGATTTGCGACAGCCCGACACGTTGGAATTCAACACTCCTAATGTTCGACCGCCTGATCCAACAAGAAAAAGCCATTAACGACTATTTGTATGACCGGGGTGCTAGGACAGCCTCTGCGGAGCTGGGAATTTTTTTGCCACGTTACTGGACGCTCATGCGCAATACCTGTAGGCTCATGCGTCCTTTTGAGGAGGTGACAAACCTAGTCAGTCGCAACGAAGGCACCATCAGCAACATCATACCATTTGTTTTCTTCCTGGAGCGTGCCCTGCAAAGAGTGTTGGATCAGGCTGTAGATGAGCGTGAAGAGGAAGAGGAAGAGTTGTGGTAACCATCACCACCAGACCTTATCAGCATTGCTTTCTGGACCTGCGGCAATGCTGGAAGAGGATTGTGAGGAAGAGTATTCAGAAGAGGAATGTGGCTTTGAGGAGGAGGAGGAAGACCAACCACAACAGGCATCCCAGGGTGCTCGTTGTAACCTGTCTGGTACCCGTGGTGTTGTACATGGCTGGGGGGAAGAAGATACCTTCAGTGAGATCACTGAGGATGAGGAAGGGGACATGAGTAGCTCGGCATCCAACCTTGTGCAAATGGGGTCTTTCATGCTGTCGTGCCTGTTGAGGGACCCTCGTATAAAAAGGCTGAAGGAGAAAGACCTGTACTGGGTGTCCACACTACTAGACCCCCGGTATAAGCATAAAGTGCCTGAAATGTTACTGAATTACCGCAAGTCGGAAAGGATGCAGCAGTTCCAAAATAAATTAAAAAGTATGCTTTACACAGCGTATAAGGGTAATGTCACAGCACAACAGGAATCTAACAGGGGAAGAGGTGAAAGTAATCCTCCTCCTCCCACGACCACGCCGGCAAGGACAGCACAATTTACAGACGTGTTGTTGATGGAGGACATGCAGAGCCACAGCCATTCGGGGTCCACCCTCAGAAAACGACTCGACCGACAGGTAGCAGACTACCTCGCCTTAACTGCATATATCGACACTCTGAGGAGCGATGAACCCCTTGACTACTGGGTGTGCAGGCTTGACCTGTGGCCTGAGCTATCCCAATTTGCGATAGAACTTCTGGCCTGCCCCGCTTCAAGTGTCCTGTCAGAAAGGACCTTCAGTGCAGCAGGAGGTATTGTCACTGAGAAGTCGCCTAGGTCAAAAAGTGTAGATTACCTCACCTTTATTAAGATGAATGAGGGATGGATCCCAAAGGGACTGACAGTGGCGATACATTCTACTAAAAAAGGCCTGATGAGATGAGCTGCCTTGGGCTAAAAATGGTCCACACACTACTGTATTTTATCTCTGAATGCCGGATGACTTGCGTGACTTATCCGCCACCAACTAGGGTTTGAGCCGCAATGTTTTAGGGCACTTTCTTCCTGGGAAACAAACATCAATTTTTCTGGCCGCTGCTACAGCAGCGGCTGCAACAATACCTAATTTTTCAGGCATGTGTACATGCCTAATTTTTCTGGCCTCTGGTGCTGCATTGTGGCTTCAAAAACCAAACCAAAAAAAAGGCACATAACAGGGATTAAACTGATAGGAATAGTACTACTTAACACACCTTATAATAACGCAGAGAGAGGAGTCTGAAGAAGAGGAGTCAGAGGAGGAAGGTTGCTTTGAGGAGGTTGAAGACCAAACACAGCAGGCGTCCCAGGGGGCTTGTTGTCACCTTTCGGGGACCCTTGGTGTTGTACGTGGCTGGGTGGAGGAAGAGACCTTCAATGACATCAGTGAGGACAAGGAACGGGACATGGCTAGCTTGGTATCCAACCTTGTCGAAATGGGGAGTTTGCGGTTGTGCAAATGGACTTTTTGTGGTTGTTTGCGGTGCGTTATACGGGGAGTTTGGTCTGTCACTGTGAAACGGGCGTAACCCTTACACTACCTGATCGATACAACATCATACCTGATGTTTTAAAGCACGTTATTCCAAACAATTTAGGAATGTTAGGTGATTTATGCCTTTTATGGCTTAAAACCAGACTCTGCATCAACTATGTAATTTTCCGTGGGAGTTTTGCCATGGATCCCCCTCCGGCATGCCACAGTCCAGGTGTTAGTCCCCTTGAAACAACTTTTCCGTCACTATTGTGGCCAGAAAGAGTCCCTGTGGGTTTTAAAGTTCGCCTGCCTATTGAAGTCTATGGCGGTTCGCCCGGTTCGCCCGTTCGCGAACAGTTGTGGAAGTTCGACGTTCACGAACCCAAATTTTTAGGTTCGCAACATCACTACTGGTGACTCCTCCTCTCTATTGCTTCTGTCTGTTGGAGTACCTCAACGCACTGTCCTAGGTCCTCTAGTCTTCTCTGTTTACACTTCTTCACTGGGTAAACTTATCAACAGCTGAGGCTTCAACTATCACCTCTATGCTGATGATAACCCAGATCTACCTATCCACCCCTGCACTATCTCCTTCTGTCAATTCTCACATCAGCGACTGCTTATCTGGCATTTCCTCCTGGATGGTCTCTCACAACCTAAAAATAAACATGTCCAAGACCGAACTACTTCTAATCCCCCCCTCTACTCAAGGTTTTCATTTTCTATCACTGTTGGCGGCACCACTATCTCCCCATCACCCAAAGTCTGCTGTCTTGGAGTCACACTTGACTCAAATCTGTGCTTCATTCCCCACATCCAATTTCTCTCTTAATCCTGCCGCAACCACCTACGCAATATTTCCAAAATTCGTCTGTTTCTGAGTGCTGAAACTACTAAACAGCTAATCCACTCCCGACTTAACTACTGTAATAACCTACTAACTGGCCTCCCTCTCTCCCGCCTCTCTCCCCTTCAATCCATCCTAAATGCATCTGCCAGGCTAATCCACCTCTCCAGAGGCTCTGTTTCTGCTGCACCTCTCTGTGAGTCCTTCACTGGCTCCCCATTCACAACAGAGTTAAATTCAAAATTTTCACCCTGACCTACAAAGCCCTCACCAATGCTGCCCCACCCTACCTGTCCTCACTTATCAAGAAATATACTCCAGCCCACCCCCTAAGATCCAACAATGACCTGCTCCTTGCGTCCTCTACCATCACCTCCTCCCATGCTAGACTACATGGCGGCACCAACCCTCTGGAACACACTTCCTTGAGCTGTCAGACTTCCCCTAACCTGTCCTCCTTTAAACGCTCCCTAAAAATCTTTTTGTTCAGGGAAGCTTATCACTCCTCACTAATATCATTCTCATCTTTGAAGTCCCCACCTCCTTTTTCCCATCCTCCTACCCATCTAGATTGTAAGTTCCCATGGAAATAGGGCCCTCAACTCCCCCTGTATTTGTCTGTAAATTATGTATTTTATTGTATTGTTTCTCCATTGTACTTTTATCTTTGTACCCATGGTACCCCCGCGTTTTATAAATAAAGAATAATAATAATAATAGATGTCTAAGTGTGTTCATCTCAGGTTGAGAAATTAAAGGACCAGTATTTCAACAAACAAAGGCAAACCTCAGGAGAGGTGATCTTTATTATACTATTGCAATAGAGTTTCACAGCAATATCAGCAGGGTGAAACACACATGTTCCATAAACAATTATTTATATACCCTCTTATGAGGTACAAAAGTCATCCTAAAACAAAGATCTAATTGGCTAATAGTTGTGGTTATAGTGTTTACTAACTGATATATATTGTTTTGCTGAAGCAGGTGTGATATGTTCTTGGGGTCTTGCCAGGGTATGGCTAATATATGCCTTGGATTGCAATTATAGTTGTGGTCCAACAGGTAGTTTGGGGCACTGTTGTGCCTGCCACGCCTGCTGCCACGGAACTGTCTAGGGTTTACATCCTGCTGGCTATTCCGATAAGGGCAGAATTGTTTAAAGTGGTGATCTTTATTATAGTATTGCAAATTGCAATAGGGTTTCACAGCAAGATCAGCAGTGTGGAACACACACGTTCCATAAACAATCATTTATATACCCTCTTATGAGGTATAAAAGTCATCCTAAAACAAAGAGCTAATTGGCTAATAGTTGTCTTCTGGTTATAGTGCTTACTAACTGATATATATTGTTTTGATGAAGTAAGTGTGATATGCTCTTGGGGTCTTGCCAGGTACTTTTGGTCTGATTAGCTTATATTTGACAGGAAAGCTCTGACTTTTGAGTGTTTACCAAATAATTGCAAAGCTAAAACAAAGCTTTATATGTTTGTGTTACTAGGCCAAAAGAGACTAACTAGAAAATTACAGAAAGATACGTGGCAGGAGAAAAAAACATGGCGATCCCAGGAAGTAGGCAATACAGACAATAGAAATGAGTGGATAATTAAGCAGCAGCTCATTACACACACACACACACAAATATATATATATATATATATATATATATAATGATTGGTTATTTGTAGTGCGCCAACAGATTCCGCAGCACTATAAACATAAGCGGTATACAAGGTAGCAATTATAGGGATCAAATGGGTAGAAGGCCCTGTCTAGAGTCGCACCGTTGTAGTCAGCTCTTGTGAAGGCAATCTACAAACAGTTGGACTCTTAGGCATACATGCTAAGGGGGTTCAGGGGATAGCAATGGAGGAGAGAAACTGGTATAAAGAAAGGTTAGTGTAGGTTGTATGTATCCCTGAACAGTAGAGTTTTTAGGGAGCACTTGAAGCTTTCAAAACTAGGGGAGAGTCTTGTGGAGCGAGGCAGAGAGTTCCACAAGATGGGAGCAAGTTTGGAAAAGTCCTGTAAACAGGAATGTGAGGAGGTAACAAGAGAGGCAGAGAGTAGGAGGTTTAGAGCAGAGCGAAGGGGACGAGAGGAAGAGTATCTGGAGACAAGGTCTGAGATATAGAGGGGAGAAGTGCAGTTGAGGGCTTTGTATGTCAGAGTCAGAATGTTGTGTTTAATCCTAGAGGCAAGAGGAAGCCAGTGAAGGGATTGGCAGAGAGGTGGAGCAGATGAAGAGCGACGTGTAAGCAAGATGAGCCTGGCAGAGGCATTCATTATGGATTGTAAAGGAGCTAGATGACAGCTAGGGAGACCAGAGAGGACAGAGTTGCAGTAGTCAAGGTGGGAAACGATGAGAGAGTGCATTAAAATCTTAGCTGTGTCTTGTGTAAGGAATTGTCTAATTTTAGAGATGTTTTTAAGGTGGAAACTGCAGGATTTAGCCAAGGCCTAAATGTGAGGAGTAAAAAAAAATATCTGAGTCAAGTGTGAACTTGCGGGGTAGGGGTAATGATGGAGTTATTGACAGTTATAGACAGATTATAGAGAGTTATAGAGAGATTGGGGGTGGAGATTTTAGAAGAAGGGGGGATAAGTAGCTAAGTTTTGGAGAGATTTAGCTTAAGGTAATGAGAGGACATCCATAAAGAGATGTGAGAAAGACAGTTAGTGACATGGGTTAGCAAGAAAGGAGGTCTGGAGCAGAGATGTAGATTTGAGTGTCCTCGGCATACAAATGATATTGAAACACGTTGGATTTTATTAGGGAACCTAATGATGATGTGTAGATTGAGAAGAGAAGGGGACCAAGGACAGAGGAATCGCCAGAGAAGGCTACACTAAAGGTACAGTTAGACAGGTAGGAAGACAACTACGAGAGGGCTGTGTCACAAATGCCGAAGGATTGGAGGGTTTGGAGCAAAAGAGGGTGGTCAACAGTATCAAAGGCTGCAGACAGATGAAGGAGGATGAGCAGAGAGAAGTGACCTTTGGATTTTGCCGTAAGTAGGTCGCTTGTAACCTTAACGATTGCTGTCTCTGTGGAGTGATGGGGGTGAAATCCAGATTGCAGTGGGTCAAGGAGGGAGTGTAATGTAAGGAAATGGGATAGGCGTGCATGTACTTTCAAGCTTTGAGGCAAGAGGGAATAAGGAAATAGGGTCGTAGTTGGATGGGGAGGTTGGATCAAGAAAAGGTTTTTTACGGATAGGTGTCACCAGTGCATGTTTTAGAGATGAGGGTGGAGAAACTTCTTCCTCAGTAACAGGGGCGAAAGAGCTAAATATATGGCTATGTGGGTTTTAGTTAATTGCAAGCTTTCGAGGGGGTGAGAGATTTGAAGCATGTTGAGATTTCGTTTCTGATGGAATCTATTTTGTTATTGAAGTGGCTGGCAAAATCTTGAGCAGACAGAGAAGTTGTATTAGGAGGTGGGGGTGGATGGAGAAGAGTGTTGAAAGTGGAGAACAGACGTTTTGGGTTTGAAGAAAGAGTGGAGATAAGAGTAGAGAAGTAGTGTTGCTTATAAAGATTAAGGGCAGAGTAGTAGGAGTTGAACTTGTAGTGAAGAAAGTCAGCTGAAATCCAAGATTTTCTCCAGTGCCGCTCAGCAGTACGGGAACATCAGCGTAGGTACCGTGTCAGAGGAGTATAACAGGTTTGAGGGTAAGTGTGTGATTTCCGAGCTATGGTAGGAGGGGCCAGATTGTGAAGGACCGATGTAAGGGTGGAATTATAGTAGCACATAGATTGGTCCAGGAAAAGGAGGAGATGGATGAGAGGAGAGGTGTGAGAGAACTAGCGAGCTGTTGCTGATCTAATGACATAATGCTTCTGTGAAGTTTGGTGTGAGGGATAGAAGGAGAGAGAGTTGTAGGGAGGGATGAGATGCTGCAAGTGAGGAGATGATAGAAAGAAGAAAAGGGGAGATTGTGAAGTTTAAAATAGTACATTGATAGCTGTAGATCAGATCAAGGGAGTGGCCATCTTTGTAAGTGGTAGAGTCAGTCCATTGTGACAGACCGAAAGAGGAAGTGAGTTGCAGAAGTTGTTTTACAGAGGAGGCAGTGGGATTGTCAAGAGGGATGTTGAAGTCACCAAGAATGAGGGCAGGGGTGTCTGAGGAAAGTAGATAAGGTAGCCAGGCAGCAAAGTGATCTAGAAATTGAATTGAGGAGCCAGGGGGGTGGTATATGACTACAACATGTATAGAGAGGGGAGAGAATAAGCGAATCCTGTGGGTTTCGAATGAGGAAAATGTGAGGGAAGAGATAGGTTGTATTTGCTGAAAGCTTCAATAAGAGGAAAGTAAAATACCTACACCTATAGGTATAGATGTATATTTTACCAAACAAAAAAAAAAAAAATATATATATATATATATATATATATATATATATATATATTGGATATAAAAAGTCTAAACACCCCTGTTAAAATGCCAGGTTTCTGTTATGTAAAAAAATGAGACAAAGATAAATCATTTCAGAACTTTTTCCACCTTTGATGTGACCTATAGACTGTACAACTAAATTGAAAAACAAACTGAAATCTTTTAGGTGGAGGGAAGTAAAAATACAAACTAAAATAATATGGTTGCATAAGTGTGAACACCCTTAAACTAATACTTTGTTGAAGCACCTTTTGATTTTATTACAGCACTCAGTCTTTTTGGGTATGGTTTTTTCAGCATGGCACATCTTGACATGGCAAGATTTGCCCACTCTTCTTTGCAAAAACACTCCAAATCTGTCAGATTGCGAGAGCATCTCCTGTGCACAGCCCTCTTTAGATCACCCCACAAATTTTTGATTGGATTCAGGTCTATGGATAAATACAATAACACGGTTGCGATATTCTAACTTTGGCTCTTGGCTCTTTGCTCTTTGCTTGTGTCAGGTTAACACTCCAGCAAAAACCTTTTACTTTCAACTTGTAATATGGGCGCAACCCAGGGGCAGACTTGCAAAATTTAAATTTAACCCCTATGCCAGCCTTTAGGAGGAGATGTAATCTCACGGATTAATTTGTACACATGGATGTAGGGAGCCTTAAATGGGTAAAACAGGATTATTTAACCTGTAAAAGCACTAGTTGCTATCCTTATTTAAATTGTGGTAATTGTTATTCACTAATAAAAGGTTCATTCTTTTTACATCCAATAACAGGGAAGAAGTACACCATCAGGGGATATTACACAAGTGGGACCACATTTGCGATCTATGTGATTAAATCTCCTTGTGGAAGTATATGCACTGGGGAGACCGCACAGAGGGTCCGTGACAGGATCACAGAGTATAAAAGTAACATTAGATGTAGAAATAGAGGCCACAGTCTCTTACCATTTTCTACAATTTGCCCATAACATTAGTCAGTTGAGATACCAGGTCATAGACCATATATCATATCCACACAGAGAGGGCGGTGGGCGATAGGAACTTCTTCTTTAAAGAAAAGAGGCATTTTGTGTATTTAAATTTAATTCATTGCAACCAATATGGATGAACAAATAATTGGATCGACCTGTATTTTTTTTTAGTTAAGTACTGTTTAGCAGCTGCATATTGTTTCAGTATTTGACACTAGGTAAAATACATTTTTTAATTTTGTAACAAATTGTGTAACTCCCTGTGATTTTGTAGTTTTGTTTTTTTAAATTGAGCAATTGTTTTTTAGCCCACTAGAGGGTAGTTGAACACTGATTGATGTTAGTGGGAGTGATGGGCTAAGGGGTTCTGTTCAGTGTTGTCTAGTCATGATTAAGGGCTTGATGCCCGAACCGTTGCTCTGTATGTGTTCCTGATGTTTAAATAATAAAGGTAAATAATAAAGGTAAAAAAATGCTTCTGTTTACTGAGATTTGGATGAAGGCCTTATACTTAATGGGATATGAAACCCAAAAATACATACAATTAAAACAATTAGTTTCCAATATACTTCTATTATAAATTTTGCTATGTTTTTATGGTATTCTACCTAGTGAGGTGTCTGGAGCACTACATTGCAGGAAATAGTGCTGCCATCTAGTGCTCTTGCAAATGTATAACATTCTTGCAAAATTGCTGCCATATAGTGCTCCAGACACGTCCATGCTCCTGAGCTTATATTCCTTGCATTTCAACAAAAAATATCAAGAGAACAAAAAGATTGGTAATAGAAGTAAATTAGAAAGTTGTTTAAAATTACCTGATCTATCTGAATCATGAAAGAACTTTGGCTTTCATGTCCCTTTAATCTGCTGTCCACTGGAGAGTGGCCGGAATATAAAACCATGCAAATACAAATGCAACAAGTCCTTTTCACACACTCCCCTTCATTCGATATATCCTGTCACCACCTCCGGCATAATTTATTCTATAGCTTTCTGCATGGTAATTTGCTGGGAAAACACAGATGATCCTTGGGTGACCCCACAAGGTACTTAATTATGGGGAGGTGACTTTCAACCCCCCCATTGTACTGGCCGTATCCTAACTGTTCCATATGGCATCTCCGTCAGTGGCAGACAAGGTGATGTAGGCAAGAGGAGGGAGAGGTATCTTGAGCAGCCATAGCAGCCAAACATCAACCCTAGCAAAGCGACAATGCTGGAGATACATGAAGTGAAAAATACACAGCTTGCTTAAGTTACAGGTCCATTATTTTATTAATCCAAAACTTATTAAAAGTACACACTGGATAGTAATCACAAACAGCTCCTCAATAGTCCATCAAGCAGACCGGCTTCCATGTTTCTGCTGTGCGACCATAGTCATAGCCCTAATGTCAAGTTATTAACACTAGCTTTAAAAAGACTTAAAACAACCACCATTGGTTAATGCTATATATGGACTGCCCTTAATGTTGTATGTCTCTAGTAGTATTTAGGGCTGTATGGTTGCCTATTGCACACATTGAACATTAATAAAAAAAAATAATGAAAATAATATTAAACATTAGACATTATTTAACACAGGACTTTAGACTTTGCAGTTCAGCACATCTTAAATATCACTCTACTAAAATACAATGTATTCTTGGCATCATGATAACGCATCAAGATGACTTAAGAAGTATGTAACTAAATATACTTTAAATGCATATTTATAATTTTTATGTTTCAAGGACAACTGGACCTACAAAATTATAATATGAAGATACATAAGAAAAGTGTGAGATTAGAGCAGAATTGGATAAATACTTATACAAGAACATCATTCCCAATAGTTGATTAAATCATATTCTGAATTCAAGCCAAGGGGCAAACGTGTCCTTAATTTGAAAATCCAGAACATTTACCATTTGTGAAGAAGTTTTAATCTGTCACCTCCTCTTTTAAGAACTGACACCCTTTCTATGGCACACCACCTAAATGTGTCAAGATTTTTATGATGAATCTGAACAATATGCTGAACAATGAGGGTGGAAGATGTGCCAACATTGATGGTTGAGAAATGGGGGCATATTTATCAAGCTCCGTATGGAGCTTGATGCCCCGTGTTTCTGGCGAGCCTGCAGGCTCGCCAGAAAACAGAATTTATGTTTACCTGATAAATTTCTTTCTCCAACGGTGTGTCCGGTCCACGGCGTCATCCTTACTTGTGGGATATTCTCTTCCCCAACAGGAAATGGCAAAGAGCCCAGCAAAGCTGGTCACATGATCCCTCCTAGGCTCCGCCTACCCCAGTCATTCGACCGACGTTAAGGAGGAATATTTGCATAGGAGAAACCATATGGTACCGTGGTGACTGTAGTTAAAGAAAATAAAATATCAGACCTGATTAAAAGAAAACCAGGGCGGGCCGTGGACCGGACACACCGTTGGAGAAAGAAATTTATCAGGTAAACATAAATTCTGTTTTCTCCAACATAGGTGTGTCCGGTCCACGGCGTCATCCTTACTTGTGGGAACCAATACCAAAGCTTTAGGACACGGATGAAGGGAGGGAGCAAATCAGGTCACCTAAATGGAAGGCACCACGGCTTGCAAAACCTTTCTCCCAAAAATAGCCTCAGAAGAAGCAAAAGTATCAAACTTGTAAAATTTGGTAAAAGTGTGCAGTGAAGACCAAGTCGCTGCCCTACATATCTGATCAACAGAAGCCTCGTTCTTGAAGGCCCATGTGGAAGCCACAGCCCTAGTGGAATGAGCTGTGATTCTTTCGGGAGGCTGCCGTCCGGCAGTCTCGTAAGCCAATCTGATGATGCTTTTAATCCAAAAAGAGAGAGAGGTAGAAGTTGCTTTTTGACCTCTCCTTTTACCTGAATAAACAACAAACAAGGAAGATGTTTGTCTAAAATCCTTTGTAGCATCTAAATAGAATTTTAGAGCGCGAACAACATCCAAATTGTGCAACAAACGTTCCTTCTTTGAAACTGGTTTTGGACACAGAGAAGGTACGATAATCTCCTGGTTAATGTTTTTGTTAGAAACAACTTTTGGAAGAAAACCAGGTTTAGTACGTAAAACCACCTTATCTGCATGGAACACCAGATAAGGAGAAGAACACTGCAGAGCAGATAATTCTGAGACTCTTCTAGCAGAAGAAATCGCAACTAAAAACAAAACTTTCCAAGATAATAACTTAATATCAACGGAATGTAAGGGTTCAAACGGAACCCCCTGAAGAACTGAAAGAACTAAATTGAGACTCCAAGGAGGAGTCAAAGGTTTGTAAACAGGCTTGATTCTAACCAGAGCCTGAACAAAGGCTTGAACATCTGGCACAGCTGCCAGCTTTTTGTGAAGTAATACCGACAAGGCAGAAATCTGTCCCTTCAGGGAACTTGCAGATAATCCTTTTTCCAATCCTTCTTGAAGGAAGGATAGAATCCTAGGAATCTTAACCTTGTCCCAAGGGAATCCTTTAGATTCACACCGACAGATATATTTTTTCCAAATTTTGTGGTAAATCTTTCTAGTCACAGGCTTTCTGGCCTGAACAAGAGTATCGATAACAGAATCTGAGAATCCTCGCTTCGATAAAATCAAGCGTTCAATCTCCAAGCAGTCAGCTGGAGTGAAACCAGATTCGGATGTTCGAACGGACCCTGAACAAGAAGGTCTCGTCTCAAAGGTAGCTTCCAAGGTGGAGCCGATGACATATTCACCAGATCTGCATACCAAGTCCTGCGTGGCCACGCAGGAGCTATCAAGATCACCGACGCCCTCTCCTGCTTGATCCTGGCTATCAGCCTGGGGATGAGAGGAAATGGCGGGAACACATAAGCTAGTTTGAAGGTCCAAGGTGCTACTAGTGCATCCACTAGAGCCGCCTTGGGATCCCTGGATCTGGCCCCGTAGCAAGGAACTTTGAAGTTCTGACGAGAGGCCATCAGATCCATGTCTGGAATGCCCCACAGGTGAGTGACTTGGGCAAAGATTTCCGGATGGAGTTCCCACTCCCCCGGATGCAATGTCTGCCGACTCAGAAAATCCGCTTCCCAATTTTCCACTCCTGGGATGTGGATAGCAGACAGGTGGCAGGAGTGAGACTCCGCCCAAAGAATAATTTTGGTTACTTCTTCCATCGCTAGGGAACTCCTTGTTCCCCCCTGATGGTTGATGTACGCAACAGTCGTCATGTTGTCTGATTGAAACCGTATGAACCTGGTCCTCGCAAGCTGGGGCCAGGCCTGGAGAGCATTGAATATCGCTCTCAGTTCCAGAATATTTATTGGTAGAAGAGATTCTTCCCGAGACCAAAGACCCTGAGCTTTCAGGGATCCCCAGACCGCGCCCCAGCCTATCAGACTGGCGTCGGTCGTGACAATGACCCACTCTGGTCTGTGGAACATCATCCCTTGAGACAGATTGTCCAGGGACAGCCACCAACGGAGTGAGTCTCTGGTCCTCTGATTTACTTGTATCTTCGGAGACAAGTCTGTATAGTCCCCATTCCACTGACTGAGCATGCACAGTTGTAATGGTCTTAGATGAATGCGCGCAAAAGGAACTATGTCCATCGCCGCCACCATCAACCCGATCACTTCCATGCACTGAGCTATGGAAGGAAGAGGAACGGAATGAAGTATCCGACAAGAGTCCAGAAGCTTTGTTTTTCTGGCCTCTGTTAGAAAGATCCTCATTTCTAAGGAGTCTATAATTGTTCCCAAGAAGGGAACCCTTGTTGACGGGGATAGAGAACTCTTTTCCACGTTCACTTTCCAGCCGTGAGATCTGAGAAAGGCCAGGACAATGTCCGTGTGAGCCTTTGCTTGAGGAAGGGACGACGCTTGAATCAGAATGTCGTCCAGGTAAGGTACTACTGCAATGCCCCTTGGTCTTAGCACCGCTAGAAGGGACCCTAGTACCTTTGTGAAAATCCTTGGAGCAGTGGCTAATCCGAAAGGAAGCGCCACGAACTGGTAATGTTTGTCCAGGAATGCAAACCTTAGGAACCGATGATGTTCCTTGTGGATAGGAATATGTAGATACGCATCCTTTAAATCCACCGTGGTCATGAATTGACCTTCCTGGATGGAAGGAAGGATAGTTCGAATGGTTTCCATCTTGAACGATGGGACCTTGAGAAATTTGTTTAAGATTTTGAGATCTAGGATTGGTCTGAACGTTCCCTCTTTTTTGGGAACTATGAACAGATTGGAGTAGAACCCCATCCCTTGTTCTCTTAATGGAACAGGATGAATCACTCCCATTTTTAACAGGTCTTCTACACAATGTAAGAACGCCTGTCTTTTTATGTGGTCTGAAGACAACTGCGACCTGAGGAACCTCCCCCTTGGGGGAAGTCCCTTGAATTCCAGAAGATAACCCTGGGAGACTATTTCTAGCGCCCAAGGATCCAGAACATCTCTTGCCCAAGCCTGAGCGAAGAGAGAGAGTCTGCCCCCCACCAGATCCGGTCCCGGATCGGGGGCCAATATTTCATGCTGTCTTGGTAGCAGTGGCAGGTTTCTTGGCCTGCTTTCCCTTGTTCCAGCCTTGCATTGGTCTCCAAGCTGGCTTGGCCTGAGAAGTATTACCCTCTTGCTTAGAGGACGTAGCACCTTGGGCTGGTCCGTTTTTACGAAAGGGACGAAAATTAGGTCTATTTTTTGCCTTGAAAGGCCGATCCTGAGGAAGGGCGTGGTCCTTACCCCCAGTGATATCAGAGATAATCTCTTTCAAGTCAGGACCAAACAACGTTTTCCCCTTGAAAGGAATGTTTAGTAGCTTGTTCTTGGAAGACGCATCAGCCGACCAAGATTTCAACCAAAGCGCTCTGCGCGCCACAATAGCAAACCCAGAGTTCTTAGCCGCTAACTTAGCCAATTGCAAAGAGGCGTCTAGAGTGAAAGAATTAGCCAATTTGAGAGCATTGATTCTGTCCATAATCTCCTCATAAGGAGGAGAGTCACTATCGAGCACCTTAAGCAGTTCATCAAACCAGAAATATGCGGCAGTAGTGACAGGGACAATGCATGAAATGGGTTGTAGAAGGTAACCCTGCTGAACAAACATCTTTTTAAGCAAACCTTCTAATTTTTTATCCATAGGATCTTTGAAAGCACAACTATCCTCTATGGGAATAGTGGTGCGTTTGTTTAAAGTAGAAACCGCTCCCTCGACCTTGGGGACTGACTGCCATAAGTCCTTTCTGGGGTCGACCATAGGAAACAATTTTTTAAATATGGGGGGAGGGACGAAAGGAATACCGGGCCTTTCCCATTCTTTATTAACAATGTCCGCCACCCGCTTGGGTATAGGAAAAGCTTCTGGGAGCCCCGGCACCTCTAGGAACTTGTCCATTTTACATAGTTTCTCTGGGATGACTAAATTTTCACAATCATCCAGAGTGGATAATACCTCCTTAAGCAAAATGCGGAGATGTTCCAATTTAAATTTAAATGTAATCACATCAGATTCAGCCTGCTGAGAAATGTTCCCTAAATCAGTAATTTCTCCCTCAGACAAAACCTCCCTGGCCCCCTCAGATTGGGTTAGGGGCCCTTCAGAGATATTAATATCAGCGTCGTCATGCTCTTCAGTAACTAAAACAGAGCAGCCACGCTTACGCTGACAAGGGTTCATTTTGGCTAAAATGTTTTTGACAGAATTATCCATTACAGCCGTTAATTGTTGCATAGTAAGGAGTATTGGCGCGCTAGATGTACTAGGGGCCTCCTGAGTGGGCAAGACTCGTGTAGACGAAGGAGGGAATGATGCAGTACCATGCTTACTCCCCTCACTTGAGGAATCATCTTGGGCATCATTGTCATTATCACATAAATCACATTTATTTAAATGAATAGGAATTCTGGCTTCCCCACATTCAGAACACAGTCTATCTGGTAGTTCAGACATGTTAAACAGGCATAAACTTGATCAGAAAGTACAAAAAACGTTTTAAAATAAAACCGTTACTGTCACTTTAAATTTTAAACTGAACACACTTTATTACTGCAATTGCGAAAAAACATGAAGGAATTGTTCAAAATTCACCCTTGAAAATATTGCACACCAATTTTGGAAGCTTTAACCCTTAAAATAACGGAACCGGAGCCGTTTTAAGCTTTAAACCCCTTTACAGTCCCTTGTATCTGCTTTGCTGAGACCCAACCAAACCCAAAGGGGAATACGATACCAAATGACGCCTTCAGAAGTCTTTTATAAGTATCAGAGCTCCTCTCACATGCGACTGCATGCCATGCCTCTCAAAAACAAGTGCGCAACACCGGCGCGAAAATGAGACTCTGCCTATGCTTTGGGAAAGCCCCTAAAGAATAAGGTGTCTAAAACAGTGCCTGCCGATATTATTATATCAAAATACCCAGATAAAATGATTCCTCAAGGCTAAATATGTGTTAATAATCAATCGATTTAGCCCAGAAAAAGTCTACAGTTTAAATAAGCCCTTGTGAAGCCCTTATTTACAATCGTAATAAACATGGCTTACCGGATCCCATGGGGAAAATGACAGCTTCCAGCATTACATCGTCTTGTTAGAATGTGTCATACCTCAAGCAGCAAGGGACTGCAAACTGTTCCCCCAACTGAAGTTAATTGCTCTCAACAGTCCTGTGTGGAACAGCCATGGATTTTAGTTACGGTTGCTAAAATCATTTTCCTCATACAAACAGAATTCTTCATCTCTTTTCTGTTTCTGAGTAAATAGTACGTACCAGCACTATTTGAAAATAACAAACTCTTGATTGAATAATGAAAAACTACAGTTAAACACTAAAAAACTCTAAGCCATCTCCGTGGAGATGTTGCCTGTACAACGGCAAAGAGAATGACTGGGGTAGGCGGAGCCTAGGAGGGATCATGTGACCAGCTTTGCTGGGCTCTTTGCCATTTCCTGTTGGGGAAGAGAATATCCCACAAGTAAGGATGACGCCGTGGACCGGACACACCTATGTTGGAGAAACAGCAGTTATGAAGCAGCGGTCACAAAGACCGCTGCTCCATAACCTGTCTGCCTGCTCTGAGCAGGCGGACAGACACAGAGTACAATCAGGTTGATACCCCCATGCTGGCGGCCTATTGGCCCTGAGTCTGCAGGGGGCGACGTTGCACCAGCAGCTCTTGTGAGCTGCTGGTGCAATGCTGAATACGGCGAGCGTATTGCTCGCCGTATTCAATGAGGTCTGTCAGACCTGATCCGCACTGTCAGATCAGTTCCGACAGACCTTGGTAACTAGAGGCCATGCTCTCTAATCCTCAAGCGGACATCCCTAGTGGTCAAACCTACATACTGCTCCTTACACTTGTAGCAGGTAATTAAATTTATCAAATAGGTAGATGAACAGTTCAAACATGCATCAATGTTTAATTCTTCTCACATAACAATAGAAGAAAAAGAGTCAGTTAATGATATATAGTAGCAAGGTCTACACTTTTGGTGACAGCATTTAAACATGCCATGCCAAGTAAGCCAAGAGCATTGCGGTTGAGAAATACATTTTATTTGGGATAGGTGATATCAAATTACCAATAACTTTTTTATAGAATACCTTAACTCTTTTCGTACTGTTTCTTGCAAATGGTCATCTACTGACAAAAAAAGCAAAATGTTTGCACACAATTTTCCCCAGTCCTCCCAGAAGGTAGCACCCCCAAACAAACGGCATCCCTAGGTGCCTCATCAAATTGCCGACAACATTCTAAAAGACCAACTCAATCCCCTGCACCCTACTCGGGCAATACCCCTTTTAAGTAGAGGTAGATAGGGGCTCAATTCTGGCCCGGTGCTGAGTTCCAGGAGCCCGGTTAGGCAGGAAAGGTTTTGCCGGTCCATCAGCGTTTACCTTATCTCCTTGACAAAATATGCATTGTCATGTGCAATGAAGATTATTACATAGTTGTAGATTAGTTACTTGCTATTATTTTAAACATAAATATATATTTGAAAATATATGTTTATGTTTCAAATAATATTAAAGGGACAGTCAAGTCCAAAAAAAACTTTAATGATTCAAATAGGGCATGTAATTTTAAACAACTTTCCAATTTACTTTTATTACCAATTTTGCTTTGTTCTCTTGGTATTCTTAGTTGAAAGCTAAACCTATGAGGTTCATATGTTAATTTCATAGACCTTGAAGGCCGCCTCTAAACTAAATGCATTTTGATCGTTTTTCACCACTAGAGGGCATTAGTTCATGTGTTTCATATAGATAACATTGAGCTTATACACGTGAACTTACCATGGAGTCAGCTCTGATTGGCTAAAATTCAAGTCTGTCAAAAGAACTGAAATAAGGGGGCAGTCTGCTGAGGCTTAGATACAAGGTAATTACAGAGGTAAAACATGTATTATTATAACTGTGTTATGCAAAACTGGGGAATTGGTAATTAAGGGATTATCTATATTTTAAAACAACAAATCTGGTGTTGACTGTCCCTTTAAGCAATTATTAAATCCCTTTTAAGATATCTACAATACTTTAAACAATATGTATTGTACATGACAAAGAATATCATTTAAACATTGACCGCTTATCTGCTGTAACCTAAAACTAACTGTAGAAGCTAAGGCCCTACACATAAATATTCAATATTTAAAATGATGCATTGTTATGTAGAATGCATATTGTTTAAATATTTGCATATAAATTAAAATGTAATTACTGTTGGTTGTGTTTATTTCTAATTAAATACAGTATAATTAATAGTATAGGTCTACATAACTGCATGCTTGTTATGTAAAATATAATTTAATGATACTGACTACCAATGGAGGCTCCTTCATAGGCGCACAGGCTGAATAAAATATTTATAGCCCCCCTATTGGAAAAATTATATTTAATTACTCACCAAAAAAGGTCAAAGCCAGACTGTGTCTTGAAAAAAAAAATCTTTTTTTTTTTTTTAACCGCATGTGCAATAGAGTCTAGATGCCTGGTATACCCCTCTGCACTTTACTCATATGTGCCTGCAGGTGCTGCTCCAACCCAGTGCATTAGTGGGGAGGGTATAAGTGCCTACTGTGTACCTATAGCCTAGGGAAGGTGCACCTAGCAAGCACCCAAAAAATGGAAAGAAAATATGATTGGACCTAGGCGCCAACTATGCAAGGGCAGGTAGATGCAAATGGAAGGATAATAAAAGCAATTTAATACAAGCAATTAGATGAAATACAATAAAATACAATAAACCAATATTTCATGGATCCATGAAATATTGGTTTATTGTATTTTATTGTATTTCATCTAATTGCTTGTATTAAATTGCTTTTATTATCCTTCCATTTGCATCTACCTGCCCTTGCATAGTTGGCGCCTAGGTCCAATCATATTTGCTGCTCCAACCCAGCCCCTATACTTCCCTAATCGCACAGTTCAGCCTGTGCGAGTGAGATGCAGACGTCATCACTCAGGTCACGTGCCAAAGGTTGACGAGGCTCCTCCCCCTCATCAGTGCGAAAACGCAGTGCGGGCTAGTCGTTTGAGCTGAGAGGAGCTCATTTTGTTAGCAGAAAAGAGTAGAGAGAGGATATTGCAGTCAGAGTACTGAGAGCAGACTAATTTACTAGTTGACGGCTGTGCTGTTAATTAATACTAGTAAAAAGTATTTTACTCATTTTGTTAGCAGAGAGTAGAGAGAGGATTGCAGAGAGCAGACTAATTTTACTAGTTGACGACTGTTAATACTAGTAAAAAGTATTTTACTCATTTTGTTAGCAGAATGAGGATTGCAGAGAGCAGACTAATTGTACTCATTGGTGAATGGTGTGAGTCTTGAATATCTGCTGAAAGGAGCTTGTTGATTTAACTGCTTCTCAGTTTAAAAAAAAAAAAAAAAAGATCCTTACCAGATAAATTTCTTTCTTTCCGGATATGGAGAGTCCACAACGTCATTCAATTACTAGTGGGAATATACCATTGGGTGTGGTTTCCTGTAAGGAGGAGCTAGATGGAGCACTCGACAGCAGTGTGCTACCTGTGTGCTACCTGAAGGAGCTCTCCTGAGATCTTAATGGTCGCAGTCCGTTGCTGGAGTGTCCTTCTTCCACTCCCTAGGACTAAGCCATGTTGTCATCAGGGCGGACCTGGAAGCCTGCACATAGCTGCCTTGGGCTCATTCGCTAGGGCCACAGTCGGAGAGCCTAACTAAAAAACTACCTTAACTTAGAGCACCCTTTAAAGAGCAGAGATTGAGGACGTGATAGCTAAGGAGACGAGATAGGGCGGGATATAGCTGTCAACACTGCCCCTGGATTTTCTCCAGACTGAGGAAAGAGGAAACAGACGGTTGGTAAAGTTTGATTACCTGCGGAGGACACCTTTAACGCCGTGAGCAGACGGTCCCCAGCGAGACTCACCTGGTTGAGAGCGGGGCCGGAACAGAGGCTGACCACGCCTACACAGCACGTCTCTCACACGGAGCTACAGAAGGGTGCGTGGAGCACTAGTGGAGTCCCGGTTGGTCGAGACCGCGATGTTGAGGACTCCCCGTCACAAATTGTGAGGCGGTAACAGTCAGGACGAGATGAGACACCGGCGGTGAGTTTGGCTGTTGCCGCTGGGGGAGTTAGAAGGTGATAGACAAAGTGAAAGGCAAAACGCCTGGATAACAGTTGCTACCGAGGTGTTCGATTTGAATTTTTGCCTCCACCAGGCCCTGAATGTTTGAAATTTACTACGCCCCTATCTTAGAACTAAACAATCTACAACAGGGACTGTACATTGTAAGTAATGCGGTCTGGGGCACTTTGATTCATATCCAGGGGCAAGCTAGGGCATAAGCCGCAGGACTCCTTAGCCCTAAAGAACCTTACTGGGTGCTACTAAAGCCTATAAAATTTGCATTTACTTCCACGCTGTTATTCTAATCAACCCTACCCCAGAATCTGTGGGAACTTTGTATTCAGATACATAGAGACTGTGCATTATCTACTTCTGGCTTATGCCTATTTCTCTTTAGCTGAGATAAATGACTTTCATGGATAAGACCTAAGGGTCAAACAAGACTTTAAGCAGAAAATTAGGGGTTTCAGCACTGAATTTCTCCTTCTGAATTAAGGCATTATTTTGATGGTTAAATATTTTGTATTTTTGAAACGAAATTTGCTACTTCTTCTTACTGCTTAATATAAACAAGGGTGTGGAAGGTCAGGATATTGTGTTAGATACCTTTCTGTTATAATCTTATAATTGTATCTGAATGTCAGATGTCCAAACTGTATCCAAACTATCCTCTAAATGGTTCCTAGTTAGTTTTGTATAGAGATTATTATTTTTCATCCCCTTGCATAACTTGAATATCTCTGGTGAACCTTAAACTTTTATATAGAAAGAGGCAACAGGAGAGAATAATAATTCGTATTGTTGCAGATGTATAAACCCAATATAGATCATTATTATATAAAGGTCAAGCACGCCTAATACTATTCAGGGGTTAGGTACATGAGGTATAATTCTTTCTAGATAATAATTGATATGATATATTAGAGGTTCCTGTGTAGCAAACAAATTTGGGCTGGACCTTTTAAAGCCTACATGTCTGATGTTATAATTTATATGAATCACGTTGGTTAGAATTTGTATCAAGAGTAACAGAGGATATCAAGTAGAGAGAAGGATACATTTCTTTGTGAACACATAGATTTGGCACTAGGCCATTACTTCTCAACTTTAATTTGTAAATATAATTTAATGTATAAAACTCTATCTAGGAAAAACTAAAGAGGAACTTACTGCCTCAACTAGCCACAAGTTTAGGAAGTCTTTGGGTTCTCCTAAACCATTGAATAGTTTAAGAGGGTAAATAATTAAGTAAATAGTTAATTAGTTGTAGAACAGTAACTACACACACAAAGAATCATAAAAGACAGCAGGCGAGGTCTATTAATCTATTTTGATAGCCCCCACGTATTGCACTATTTCACTATCCCCACTGGTCTTTTTTTTTTTTTTTTTTTTTTTTTTCCCTCCCTTCACTTAGATCTCTTTTAATTTCACTTTTGGGGCATTCCCCCCCCCCCCCCCGTAAAATTCTCTTTATAATAGCTCACAAATAGTTTTTCGTTCACGTTTTATTCTTCACAACCACATATAATATATGGAAAGATTCCTCCTCACTTCCCGCACACTTCCACAGACCATGCCTCCTAAAATCAAAGATAAAAAATCGTGTCTATCGGATGCTATGGTGGAACATACTAGTGAAGGAAGTAACCCTAGACTTGACCTCCAACCACTAGTTAATCAACTTAGTGATATCTTTTTACCCCAATTTGAATCTCTTAAAACTCAAATATCTAGTTTATCATCTGAATTAAAAGTATTTTCTAATAGACTTACTGAGGCAGAAGAGCGAATAACCATAACAGAAGACATTTGTAATAATCACGCATTAAGAATATCTGAACTTGAAAAGAAAAATATGACACTAATAACTAGGATAGACGATCTAGAAGATAGATCTAGGCGGAGTAATCCAAAAATTATAGGCTTACCGGAAACAGAACAGTATAAAAATCTTTTGCAGTTTGCAACAACAACTCTCCCGCTAGCCTTAGGAATAGAGCAGCTCCAGCTTCCAATAGCTGTAGAAAGAGCCCACAGGCTGGGCCCTCCTAGAACTGGAGCTAATGGGAAAATTATCCATAGACCAATACTTATTAAATTCTTGAGCTTCCAAGATAAAACCAATATCCTCAGAGCATACAGAAAGATTGAAAATGTTCAAGTGGGAGAAAGCAGGATTTTAGTTTTCCAAGATTACTCCGCTGAAACAGCTGCTAGAAGGAAGGAAATGGCACCCTTTTGTACAAGGCTGATCCAAGAAGGTCTCTCAGCAAGATTAGTGTACCCCGCAAAAATATTTATACAAGAGAAGGAGGGAATATCTAGACTAAATAGTCGAGAGGAAGCTAAAGCCTATCTGGAAAAACATAAGATATCTCTTACATGAAAGTGGGTGATCACAAAATAGGCGTACTGGTAATTGGTCATATTACCGGCTTCCCCTCTTTTTCTTTTCTATTTAATGCTGGGTTTTTTTGTTTTTCTTTTTCCAATCTTGTTGAAAATGCCAGAAATGGAAAAGGTACATAATGTTATTGGAATAAATATGTGTTTTAGTTATTGTAAATTGGTATATAAAATAGAGGAGTGCCTAGATGGCACCCCGGCTGTAAAGGTTTTGTTGCTGTATGAAAGATTGTTTTCTTTTTTTTTTTTTTTTTTTTTTCTTCTCTGTCTCGCTCTCTCTCTGCTTCAGCCCGCCTTCCTCTTCTCCTCCTCACCTCCACTTATCCCTCACATTTTACTAGTTGTTGACTTGGTCTCTAATGACAGGGAATATTAGATGTCTTTCATGGAACGTGGGGGGCATCACCTCCCCAATCAAAAGGAAAATGATAATTAGACAACTGGGCAAATATAGCCCCGATATAGCGCTACTACAAGAAACTCGCTTGAAAGCGGAGGAAATACTTAAGCTTAAAAGTAAATGGGTTGGGGAGGTGATAGCCACCCCTTGTTCCGGAAGGAAAAAGGGAGTTGCGATTCAGATAAATAAAAAATTATCTTATAATATCTTAAACACTATTTTAGATCCGTATGAGAGGTGGCTAGTTCTGGAAATGCAAATTAATAATTTTCGGATGGTGATATGTAACGTATATGGTCCCAACAATACAGATTCCAGCTTCTGGAATAGTTTGATGTTCTTGCTGTCTAAGTTCCATGGACAAAATTTAATTTTAGCAGGAGACTTTAATCTGATCCCTTCTGATATATTGGACAAATTTACTCCCATAAATTCAGCTTTCTCCAAACAGAAAGCACAGATATTTAAACAAATTTGTAAAAGCCTTAAACTCCATGACATCTGGCGTCTACAACATCCAGATACCAGATCCTTTTCCTGCAATTCTAAAAGTTATGGATCTTTTTCCCGTATAATAGACCTTTTTCTACTGTCTAGTTCACTAATTAAATTAGAAATTAAGACAGAGATATTTGACATATTGATTTCGGATCATGCCATCATCTCATTAGACCTTCAATTAAAACCAGCGCAAAATAATGAAAGAAATAATTTCTATTTTTATGAATTTTCTGGTTAACAATTTTGAATTTAATAATTGGTTAAAACATAAGTGGCGAGAATTTGAGCTGACAAATAGAGAGTATAGAGGGAGAGTAGAAATATTTTGGGAAACTGCCAAAGCCTACTTAAGAGGCGATATTAAAGCCTATATGATCTCAAAAAAAGGAAACTTTTAGAAAGGGAGGTTCAACTATCTAGACAAGTCCAGAACGCACATCGTAAATATCTCTATAATCCTTCTAAACAACTAAGAGAGAAATACAATGCTCTCAAGGCAGAAAGAGATATCTTTATTAAGAAAAAAGTTGAATTAGAAGAACTTAGAATAAGCATCAAATATAAAGGAAAATATGGAAAATCCGCCAAATATTTATCCATACTAGATAAAGCGAGGAAAAAATCAAATATAATAGAAGCCATTAATGATGGGATAAATAGAGTCACGGAACAGTCCAAAATCAAAAATGTCTTTTTAGAATACTATCAAAATTTATATGAAGCCAAAGAGATTAATGTTGGTAATAAGAATACATTTTGGCATGGGATTAATTGGCCTAAAATAACGTCAGAAGCTGTTGACACTCTTAATAGACCAATAACAAATGAGGAAGTCTTGGAAGCTATAAATAACACCAAAGCTAATAAATCTCCGGGCCCAGATCAAATACCTATTGAAATGTATAAAATACTTAAAGCAGAGATAGTGGGCATTTTAGTTTCATTGTTTAATGGATATTATGTTGAGGGTCTAAGCATGTCTAAATATTTTACGGCTTCAATTATATCATTGATCTTGAAAAAAGGGAAGAATCCATTAGATCCCAAGTCATATAGACCTATCTCATTACTCAATGCAGATTATAAGCTATTGACACATATTGTTGCAAATAGATTAAAATCCTGTCTTGACCCCATTATACATCCCGATCAAACGGGATTCATGTCTCAAAGAACCTCTCCGAAAAATATTAGGAAGATAATCTTACTAATAGAGCATTTTTGGCATAAAATAGCGGAGAGGAAAACAAATAACCAAGACTTCGCATTAATTACATTAGACGCCGAAAAGGCATTTGATTCGGTAGAATGGAATCATTTATCCTCGACACTGGTCTCTTTCGGCTTCACAGGTCATTTTGTACAATTTATTCAAACCATATACGACCATCCAAGGTCTAGCATCTTAATTAATGGTAGCTATACCACAGATCTTATTTTAAACAGGGGGACAAGACAGGGGTGCCCACTTTCTCCTTTACTTTTTAACCTTGCCTTAAAACCCTTGGCTATTACTTTACGACAGGAGCTACAAGGCATCAGATTAGGGCAAGAAAAAGTGGTATTAGCATTATATGCAGATGATTTGATGCTATGCGTAAGAAATACAAAGAGGAGTATACCACAGGCACTAAAGATCATTGACATGTTTAGTTCTTTCTCTGGCTATAAAATAAATGTTAGTAAATCTGAAATTTTATGGCTACATAAGACTAAGGCAAGCATCCAAGAACATCCCTTTCAAGAGGTCGATAGCATTAACTATTTAGGATTAAATCTACATTCCGACCCAAATCAATGGTATAAACTTAATTATTCTATCTTCTTTAAAAAAGCCTCAGAAAAAATGCAACGTTGGCTAACATTTCCTATCTCCCTGTCTGCTAAAGTTATTATAAAAACTATTCTCTTTCCCCAATTGATGTATATAATGCAAAATCTACCATTATTTATAAAGACCCTAGATATAAAAAGATTCAATAGCGAGGCAGCTAACTTTATATGGAATAATAAAAGACATATGCTATCCATAACCAAACTATCTCTTGGATCTGAGGAAGGTGGCTTATCTTTCCCAGATATTAAAAAATATAATATTGCTATATTAGCCCTATCAGCATTTGACTGGCTAACAGAAGCTAATTATCTCACACATTTTCAAATTGAAAAATACCTATGTAAACCATATGCTTTAAAAGCCCTGCTACATTGCCCAGTGTCTCAGTTGCCAAAGGATATTAAAACCATGACTATAATACACAATACCATTGATGCCTGGCAAAAATTAAATAAATCATTTTATATTAATTATGAGATTACCCCATTACTTCCAATACAAGGTAATCCAAAATTTACTCCCGGGTTATCTAATGAAGTTTATAATATCTGGGCACAGAAAGGCCTATTGAATGTATACCAATGTTTAAATAACCACCTTCAAATAAGAACGTTTGAGGAACTTGCTAGTATTTTTTCTTTTTTTTTCTTATGCCTATCTTCAGATTAGACATTTTATCACTGATAGTAAAATATCAAACCTCGATACTGAAGGATGGGGCAAAATTTAACAATATTTCATTTATTATAAGTCGGGCCACCTCAGCATTTCGTTATTATACAAGATTATGCTTGCTAAACAGGGCCAATTGAGTATCAATAGTCTTTCTGAAAAATGGAATTCCTATTTTTCTGACGTATCTGTAGATATACTATATACAGGTTTTAAATGGGTCAAAAAAGCTACCATTTCTACATCCTGGAAAGAATCACACCTAAAGCTAATGAATAATGCATATCTCACACCTAGGAAAATGTCTAAATGGCTTACAAAACAGGTCTTTAATAGAGGTAATAATTGTTCCAGATGCAATAATGCAAATGCAGACATAGTTCACTGGTTTTGGGACTGTCCTAAAATTAAACAGTTTTGGCGCAAAGTCGAGTTCTGGATTAATAAGAGGTTAGAGAACAGAATAAAATTTACATCCAGATATATCTTTTTCCTTGCCCCTACAGAAAATAACAGAAATAACCGTAACCTTATCAATACAGTGATCATGGTAGGGCGCAACCTTATCCTTAAAAGCTGGAAGAGCAACAAAGCTCCGTCGATCTCGTGTTTTTTAAACTCTGTGATGTCTCAGATAATTTTTGAGCAAATGACTATACCACCTTCACATAAGAAAAAGATCACAGCCTACTTTTCAACATGGTTAAGAGTCATACTATCTTATCCCAGAGATACACAATTTTCCCTTATCACTAGCCTGCGAAGAACAGAGTACTTTGAAACCTTAATTCTGTCAGGGGTATTCCCACCTGAATGGTATTGAGTTTCGGAATAGTGGATAGAACATTTTGAGTGGGGTGACGGGGATCGGGGACGGCTGGTTGCGGAGAGAGTAATGAGTCAGAGAGATGGGTGCCTCCTTTTTTTTTTTTTTTTTTTCTTTTTCTTTTTTTTGTATGAATGAAATTGCCTCCCCCCTTAATAGGGATAAGGCAAAGGTCTCTTAAAATTAAAGGATAATGAACTCAAGAGTAACCTCTCTAGATAGAATTAGAATTGTACAAAGTATACAAGAATGTATCTGTTTCTTGGTTTCTTCTTTTGTTATGGCAAATGTACTTGTTTCCTTTCAATAAAAATTTGATTTAAAAAAAAAAAAAAAAAAGAAGTTATTGGGTGCAGCCCTACACTGCTAAAGAATGTAAATCTCTGCACATTTTAAATGCTTATAAATAATTATTTTTATGCAGTGCTTAACTGCTTATATATATAATCATTAGTTGTTACATGTACATGAATTGTATCTTTAACTATAAAATATTTTCACAATTAAAAAAAAAAAAAAAACTAGTGGGAATATCACTCCTAGCCAGCAGGAGGAGGCAAAGAGCACTACAGTAAAGCTGTTAAGTGTCACTGCCCTACCCATATTCCCCAGTCATTTGACTGGGGAGTAAAATGGAAAAATAATAACACAAAGGTGTAGAAGTGGCTGAGGTTTAGTAAAAAATAACTTTCTTAATAAAGGGTGGGGTCGTGGACTCTCCATATCCGGAAATAAATATATTTATCAGTTAAGCATAAATTTTGTTTTCTTTCCTAAGATATGGAGAGTCCATAACGTCATTCAATTACTAGTGGGAACCAATACCCAAGCTAGAGAACACAGAATGAACATGGAGGGAGAACAAGACATGCAGACCTAAACAGAAGGCTCCACTGCTTAAAGAACCTTTCTCCCAAAAGAGGCCTCAGCTGAGGCAAAAGTATCAAATTTGTAAAATTTAGAAAAAGTATGCAGAGAGGACCAAGTTGCAGCTTTGCAAAGCTGTTCCACAAAAGCTTTATCTTTGAAAGCCCAAGAAGAGGAGACAGCACTAGTGGAATGAGCTGTAAATCTCTCAGGAGGCTGCTGTCCAGCAGTCTCATAAGCAAAACGAATCATACTTCACAACCAGAGGGAAAGAGAAGTAGAAGTAGCTGTCTGACCCTTACACTTTCCTAAGAAACAAACAGGGCAGAAGACTGGCGAAAATCCTTAGTTGCCTGTAGGTAGAATTTTAGAGCACGCACAACATTCAAGTTGTGCAACAGACATTCTTTATGAGAAGAAGGATTGGGACAGAGAGAAGGAACAACAATTTCCTGATTAATATTTCTATCCGAAACCACTTTAGGAAGAAACCCCAATTTAGTACGAAGAACTGCCTTATCCGCATGAAAGATAAGGTAAGGCGAATCACACTGCAAAGCCGAGAGTTCTGAAACTCTCAGAGCAGAAGAGATAGCAATAAGAAACAAAACCTTCCAAGATAGCAACTTAATATCTATGGAATGCATTGGTTCAAATGGAGCCTGCTGCAAAACTTTAAGAACAAGATTAAGGTTCCAAGGAGGAGCAACAGGTTTAAACAGAGGCCTGATTCTGACCAGGGCCTGACAAAAAGATTGAACATCTTGCACATCCGCCTAACGCTTGTGTAACAAAATAGATAATGCAGAAATCTGACCTTTCAGAGAACTGACTGACAACCCTTTCTCCAGACCTTCCTGGAGAAAAGACAAAATTCTAGGAATCCTGACCCTACTCAAACAGTAGCGCTTAGATTCACACCAATAAAGGAATTTACGCCATACCTTATGGTAAATTTTTTGAGCAATAGGCTTGCAAGCCTGGATCATGGTCTCAATGACCGACTCAGAAAATCCACGCTTAGACAGAACTAAGCGTTCAATCTCCAAGCAGTCAGCTTCAGAGAAATGAGATTTGGATAGCGGAACGGACCCTGAGTTAGAAGGTCCTTCCTCAGAGGCAACCTCCAAGGCGGGCAAAAAGACATCTTCACTAGGTCTGCATACCAGATCCTGCGAGACTATGCAGGAGCTCTTAGAATTACCGATGCTCTCTCTTGTTTGATATGAGCAATAACTTGTGAAAGGAGCGCAAACGGAGGAAACAGGTATGTTAGACCGAAATCCCAAGGAACCACCAGAGCATCTATCAGAGCGGCCTGAGGATCTCTTGACCTTGAACCATACCTTGGAAGCTTGGCATTCTGCTGAGATGCCATCAGATCCAACTTTGCCACCCCCCATTTAAAGGTTAACCTGGAGAACACCTCCAGATAGAGAGCCCACTCCCTTAGATGAAATGTCTGTCTGCTCAGGAAATCCGCTTCACAGTTGTCCACTCCAGGAATGTGGATGGCAGATAGACAATTGTGAGCTTCTGCCCACTGAATAATCCATGCCACCTCCTTCATGTCTAAGAAACTCAGAGTACCTCCCTGGTGGTTGATGTAAGCCATTGAGGTGATGTTGTCTGACTGAAACCTGATAAACGCTAAGGACAATTGAGGCCAAGCCATCCGAGCATTGTAAATCATTCTCAACTCCAAGATGTTTATGTGGAGAGCAGACTCCTCCCAAGTCCATAGTCCCTGCGCCTTTAACGAGTCCCATACTGCTCCCCAGGGCTCACAATCTCCCAGGAAGGTCTCCGGAAGCATGTGCCCTGAGACAGATGGTCCTGAGAAAGCCACTATGGGAGAGAGTCTCTTGTTGACTGGTCTAGATCTATCCTCTGAGACAGATCTGAATGGTCTCCGTTCCATTGTCTGAGCATGCATAATTGCAGAGCTCTCAAATGGAATCGAGCAATGGGAATGATGTCCATGGAAGCGACCATCAGACCAATTACCTCCATACATTGAGCCACTGACGGCCGAACAGTAGACTGAAGAGTGAGGCAAGTGGAGAGAATTTTGGATTTTCTGACCTCCGTCAGAAACATTTTCATAGATAGGGAATCTATTATGGTCCTTAAGAAAACCACCCTTCTAGCTGGAACAAGGGAACAAGTTTGCTTGTTGAAAAGATGGCACCTGAACCAATATGTCATCCAGGTATGGCGCCACTGCAATTCTCCAAGACCTGATCACTGCCAAGAGAGCCCCCAGAACCTTTGAGAAAATGTTGGGAGTTGTGGCAATGCCAAATGGATGAGCTATAAACTAAAAGTGTTTGTTTAGAATTGGAATCTCAGGAATTTGTGATGATCCCTGTGGAAAGGAATATAAAGACACGCGTCCTCCAGGTCTATGGTCATCATAAACTGACCCTCTTGGACGAAAGGAAGAATGGAATGAATGGTTTCCATTTTACATAGTAACATAGTAACATAGTAGATAAGGTTGAAAAAAGACTGAAGTCCATCGAGTTCAACCTATACAAATCTAAAATACTTACAAAAAGCTCCAGTTAAGCTTAAATAACCCCATTAAAATGTGACCCATTTAATACTAGCAATCATATCCATGAATTTTGTTTATATACAGAAATTTATCCAGACTATTTTTAAATGTATCTATGGTATTGGCATTCACTACCTCCTTTGGTAATGAGTTCCACAATTTTATTGCTCTTACAGTGAAAAAACGTTTCCGTTGCAGGAGATTAAATCTCCTTTCCTCCAACCTTAAATTATGACCTCTTGTCAGAACCAATTTTCTTGGAATAAAAAGAGCTTCTGCCATCTCTGTATATGGGCCTTGAATATATTTATATAAAGTAATCATGTCACCTCTCAAGCGCCTTTTTTCTAAAGAGAACAGACCCAGTTTGGCTAGCCTCTCCTCATAGGTTAATTTCTCCAATCCCCTTATTAGCTTTGTGGCCCTTCTCTGAACTTTTTCTAGTTCTGCAATATCTTTTTTAGCAATCGGTCCCCAGAACTGCACTCCAAACTCAAGGTGAGGTCTTACCAGGGCTTTATATAATGACAGAATTATGCTTTCCTCCCTTGAATCAATGCCTCTTTTAATACATGCTAGTATCTTATTAGCCTTTGAAGCCGCTGCCCTGCATTGTGCACTCATCTTTAGCTTGTTATCTATTACTACTCCCAAATCCCTTTCCTCCTGTGTTTGGCTAAGTCTTGTCCCATTTAAAAAATACATAGCCTGCTTATTTTTACTTCCAAAATGTAGAACCTTACATTTTTTCGTATTAAATCTCATTTTCCATTCACTTGCCCATTTTGAAGGACGGTACCCTGAGAAACTTGTAGAGGCACTTTAGGTCTAAAATGGGTTGAAAAGTTCCCTCTTTTTTGGGAACCACAAACAGAATTGAATAGAATCCTAGACCCTGTTCCCTTACTGTAACTAGAACAACCACTCCCAGGGAGGAAAGGTCCTGAACGCAGTTCAAGAATGCCTCTCTTTTTACCTGGTCTGCAGATAATCTTGAGAGGTGGAATATGCCCCTGGGAGGGAAAGTTTTGAATTCTATTTTGTAACCCTGAGATACTATGTCCACAACCCAAGGGTCAGGGACATCTCGTCTCCACGCTTGACAAAACAGGGTAAGTATGCACCCCACTTGATCCGAACCCAGACCGGGGGCCGACCCTTCATTCTGACTTAGACTCAGCTGAGGGTTTCTGTGATTGCTTCCCCTTATTCCAAGACTGATTGGGCTTCCAAGAAGACTTGGACTGCTCCTGCTTGGAAGAGGAAGACGTTTGACCTTTGAAGTTATGAAAGGAACAAAAATTACTTTGACGTCTTTTGAGTCTGTTCTTCTTGTCTTGCAGTAGAAAAGACCCTTTTTGACCCATAATATTAGAAATTATTTCTGCCAGACCAGGTCTGAACAAGGTCTTCCTCTTGTAAGGAAGTGCCAGAAGCTTGGACTTAGAGGTAACATCAACTGACCAAGATTTTAGCCACAATGCCATGCAGGCTAGGACAGTGAAGCCAGACATCTTGGCTCCCAGTCTAATAACTTGCATGTTAGCATCAGAAATAAAGGAATTGGCTAGTTTGAGAGCCTTAATCCTATCTTGTATCTCCTCCAACAGAGTCTCTACTAAAATTGATTCAGACAAGGCGTTGCACCAATAAGAGGCCGCACTTGCTACTGTGGCAATACAAACTGCAGGTTTCCATTGAAGACCTTGATGAACATACATCTTCTTCAAATAAGCTTCCAGCTTTTTGTCCATGGGATCCTTAAAGGAGCAGCTATCCTCTATAGGTATCGTAGTTCTCTTAGCCAGAGTAGAAATAGCCCTTTCTACTGCGCCAAGAATCTTTAATGGAGTCAGCAACAGGAAACATCTTTTAAATATGGGAGATGGGGAGAAAGGAATCCCTGGCTTCTCCCATTCCTGTAAAATAATATCCGTCACACGGTCTGGGACAGGAAAAACTTCCACAGAAGAAGGAACATCATAGTATTTATTAAGTTTACAAGACTTCTTAGGGTTGACAACGACAGAAGTATCAGAGTCATCCAAAGTAGCCAATACCTCCTTTAACAGTACACAAAGGTGTTCAAGCTTAAATCTGAAGTTTACTTCTTCAGTATCAGATGAAGGAATAATACTGGTCGAATCTGAGCTTTCACCCTCAGAGGCTACCGGCTTATCCTCCTCATCATACAGGGAGGGCAACCTGCGTAGCAGAAGGTGGAACAGAAACCTTACTATCTAAATGTCTAATTTTCCTCTTGCGTTTTCCCAGCATAGGAAAAGCAGATAATGCCGCAGATACCACAGAAGATACCTGTGCATCAAAATCTGCAGGCAAATAAACTCCTCCAGGAGGCTGAGAGAAACTGCAGGGCACTGTATGTGACGCCATAGAGGCTTGGGACATTTGAGGAAAAAGCTGTGGCATTGCCTGAACAGCATCATTCTGAGAGACATTGGGCTTAGAGCACAAAAATTTATCTTTAAATTAAAGTTTTTTAGTTAAGCATGGAGCACAGAATTGCATAGGCAAAACAATTTGTGCCTCTAGGCATAATAAGCATTTGTCAAAATACCACAATTTGGCTGCCAGAAGTCTCTAAAACGATCGTATAGTAGATTGACACTGAAGAGACTGAAATTCAATGACGCCGCTCCGCTCCGTGAATATCCGACAGCAGAGAAGTCACATGAGCGACAGAGAGAGGCAACTACACAGCAAGTAAAAGGCGCACGTTTCCCTCTGCCTACAAAATAAGATGCAAGTAGCTGCAGCTGGTTTCAAACTCAAACAGTTTGTCAGCCTGTTCTAGCGAAGCAAGCAAAGAAAACCAACTGCCAAATTTTAAGTTTATACATAAATCCCTGTATGAAATATAAGCCACACAGTCACATACATACTAATAAAGTATTTCAACAAAATTAGCTCAAAGAGGAAAAACGTCCCAATAAAGGGAAGATTAACCCCTAGTCTCAACATACATAATGTGCCTGCCCACTGTCAAAGAAAATCTTGTATAAAGAATTTTAAAAATGTCCCCATATACTGCATATGATATATTCTTTTGAAGTGCAAGCCTCCAAGACCTAGAAGACAAAAGTACTTACCTGCAATCTAGCTGTCCAGCAAGAAGACAGCTCACAAGTCGTGAAAGGACACATACTCCTTACAGAGACCTGTAGAAAAAGAAAGAACAGAGTAACCAACTCTGGCTTTCTGTACCATGGGCAGCAATGTGTTAGGAACCAAAGCAAGGACTACCTCATAACTTCCTAACTGCTTAAAAGCCACCACTACTCTACTGAAGAGATTGACATGGACTCAGCTAAACCCAAATTCTTGCTTGCAGGGAAAAGTACCTGAAAAAGGAATTCATTTCTTCAGACACCAAACTTTACCTCCTCAATTGACAGAGGCAAAGAGAATGACTGGGGTTTATGGGTAGGAGAGTGACACTTAACAGCTCCTGTTGGCCAGGAGTGATACTCCTGCTGGCCAGAAGTAATATTCCCACTAGTAATTGAATGACGTTGTGGACTCTCCATATCTTAGGAAAGAAAAGTTATTATAAAAGATACCAGTCATTTGTTGCAGGCAGTTTTTTTGCAGATACATAAATTGGTGGATTGTGGGAGCCTGGGATATCTGCTGAGAGTAGCTTGTTTAGTTAGTTTAGTTAGGTTTAAAAAACTAGTTTAAAAGTCAGTTAAAAAATGAAGACTTATTAAACAGGCCCACTTTTTCAGATATATATTGGTGAATGGTTGGAGGGCTATCTGGAGACTGGAGTGCTATATAACCGCAAAACTACTTACCTAAAAGTTATATATATTATATCAACTGCATACTACTTACCAAAATGTTATATATTTTATATCAACTGCATACTACTTACCAAAAAGTTATATATTTTATATTAACTGCAAAACTACTTACGAAAAAAAGTTATATATATATATATATATATATATATATATATATATTATTTTTTTTATTTATTGAATACTGAAAATAAACCGTTACAAGCATAGTTTGCCTTTATAGAACAATGACAAAATCTCAAACAGAATACAATAATCACTGGCATGACCACCATGTATACACGTATAGGAATCACATGCATAGCATTATCAACAGGTGAAGACATGGCACATGAATATACCTATGCAATACCTGAGTATAAAACATACGGCAAATAATGTATAACATAACCACATTTTATATGAATTAGTAATACTCTCTATCCATCTCTAATGGAAGCCACTTTTGGGCTCCTGCCAACATTGAAAGCACACATAGGGAGAAATATTTTAAAATATTCAGTCCTCTTTTGGGCCTTAGAATCTTTTAAGTTCAAGCAGTGGGAGACCGCATAAATATTAGGACCCCAGGGATTATTTAGAAAAAAAGGTGACCACATACAACTAAGGAGAATTGAGACCCTAACTTATGAAACTGGGAACCGTTTGCTATCGGTATCCAGAACTTGTTATCGCCTCCTAGGAGGATAGTAGTATAGCACTAAGGAATAATTTCAGCAGCAGTGAATGTCTAGATGTACTTTCATAGGTGAAGTGCAAGTGGGTTAAGTTAAGCATGACCAGAGGGAGACAATTATTAGTGAGTTTATCTTGATAGTATTTGGCTGCAGATAGGTTAGGTCAATTTATCGATAAAATTAAAGTTTGCATAGGACTAGGTTCCTGACTTATAGGGGAAGGAATTGGGTGTTATATGTAATGCAACTAATTATCTGGAGTGCTGGGCCTATATTGTAATGCTACTCTTCAGTCTGAGTAATTCACCACTCATTGCAAAACAATTGAATAACAAATTTAATATAAGGACTCTCCACTTCTTGGGCTAAAACTAATGCACTGCATCACATCATCCCAGCCACTGACGATGCAGTAGCACCAAAAAATCTGAATAATAGAGGGAAGGAGCCTATTTAGTGAAGAAGCAAGCATGGTTTGTATATATGCATATGTATATGTGGGCCAGAAAGTGAGTGCAATGTGAAACAGACATACACATTAAACTTAGGGGAAACCACTACAATAGAAATCATAAAACGATCCTGTGACGGATACCCCGGCTACCCCGACTGGGTAGCTCCGCCAAACGGGTCCTGCTTCCTTCCTGCCGACTGCAGCTATGTAGCTGGCAAGTGACCACAGCCTGTAGCCACCCCTGATGCCCGACAGCACCAGTACCCAGGGTCCCACCCTGTGGCAGACTCCAGCTACCCCGACTGAGTAGCTCTGCCAGAGGGTCCTTCCTTTGCCTGCAACAGGCTGCTATGTAGCCCAGGAAAGTGATTTTAGCTGGAGCCAACCCAAATAACTAGACAGACTAGCCTTCAGGTTAAACAGGAACTGATTTTATTGTAAAACATACACTCCTTTTATACATACAGCTCATCTTGATAACACAAAGGACAATCCCACAATTTTCCCGCCATTCCCGCCCCTCCAGACTGACCAGCGCCTCCATCTCTACCTGCAAGGGGTTCTTTGTAAGTTGAGGGAGGACGAGTACCTCCGCTCCCATGTTTCCTGCAGCTGTTACAGGTGCTGGGCAGTGGCCGGCGGCTCTCTGTCCTGTTGTCAGCACTTCTGCTGTGGTGAATCCCTTGTCCAAGTCTATAAGCTCAGAGCCAGACTGCTGATCAGGATCCAGCAGCCCTGGTTCCCTTTCTCTTTGCTGCCACTCCTCCACAGTCGAGCTCCATGAATCCCAGAGGGCTGCACCCCAGATCTGTATGCCCCTGGCACGCTGCTTAGCGAGATCCAGCAGCCTCCTGTATTCCTTGACCAGTGCCTCTTCCTGGTCAATTATAAAATCCAATCATCCAGCAGCCAGGTCTCCGCCAAGAGATCCAGCAGTTCCTCTTAGAGCCCAAAGATATCCTCCAGACCCTGGTCTGTCTCGCTCGTAAACTGTGCGTCCTCTGTCCTTTTTGTAAACAGCAATCCAGAGCCGCCGAAGCCAAAGCCCTCTGTGGGGGAGCCTTCCTCCAGCCATGGCTGCGCTTGCATAGCGAGCCATTGGAGGGCCCGATAGCCGTCCTCCACCCACATCTCTTGCTGGATCAGCCTATGTAGAACAGCTAGCCATTCCTTCTTTGGCTGTACTCCCAGGAAAGGCAGTCTCACTGTCCACCGAACCCGGAATCTCGTGTCATTCATGGGGAGGACCTTTCCATTTTCCTGCTCCTGTTGCAGAGCCTCCCACCATAGGTCTCGGAGGGCAAGGTTCCTCCATGCCAGAATGTCCTGTTCCGAACAAGGATCATTTGTTCCAGTCAGCATCTTTGTACTCTCCCTAGGAACTCTGTCTCCATATTTACCGGCTACTGTGGTACGTCTCCTCTGTCAGCAGAAACTGTGTAAAAGAAGAAGATCCCACCGCTGCCAGCCAATGTGACGGATACCCCGGCTACCCCGACTGGGTAGCTCCGCTAAACAGGTCCTGCTTCCTTCCTGCCGACTGCAGCTATGTAGCTGGCAAGTGACCACAGCCTGTAGCCACGCCTGATGCCTGACAGCACCAGTACTCAGGGTCCCACCCTGTGGCAGACTCCAGCTACCCCAACTGAGTAGCTCTGCCAGAGGGTCCTTCCTTTGCCTGCAACAGGCTGCTATGTAGCCCAGGAAAGGGATTTTAGCTGGAGCCAGCCCAAATAACTAGACAGACTAGCCTTCAGGTTAAACAGGAACTGATTTTATTGTAAAACATACACTCCTTTTATACACACAGCTCATCTTGATAACACAAAGGACAATTCCACAATTTTCCCGCCATTCCCGCCCCTCCAGACTGACCGGCGCCTCCATAGGAGCCACAATCCCACATAATCTCAATACAAAGGGGTGGCAGTTTTGGGGTGATCCCAGTGGAGCGGCGGCACTTCCAGGGTGTCATTTTAAAGCTCTCAGTCCCCAGATTTCACAATCCAAAAATCATCATGATTCTTTACTGGGGACCGGAGTTACAGTTTGTTGAAGTTATGGGGTTAGGTGTGTCCAAAACCCCCGGTTCCCAAAGGAGCTCCCCCCAGTAATTTGCCCACCTCTTATCCTCCCTAGGGCTACTAATCCCCAAAAGAGCGGAGCTCTGGGGCACATGGTTTCTGGAGTGACCTGGGTTAAAGTTAGCGGGTGTTCTGCTGTCCTGTGGCTGACCGGGAGTTCCAGGAGCCTGGCCAGCCTGAGAGGGGTTAGACGGGTGTCCGTTGTGAGGCGGCCTTCCAGGAGTTCCAGGAGCCCGGCCAGCCTAGGAGGGTTTTCCTGGTAATAAACCAACTCTTCTCTGAACACAAAAACAAGCCAAAACAAAGCAAACAGCTTCCAGAGATGGTGGTTGCACTGAGGAGCCCAAAACCACTGATAAACAACAGGGGTGAGGTTGTAGGGGGGTGGGGGATAGCCTTAGCCGCCTGGAATCCGTGACAGATCCATTTATATAAAATTCCATTAGTGTAGCTGCCACTAACAATAATAATCTCTAGAATGCTTTTTTATGGAGCTAACATAGGCTGTCAGGTAAGAATATTGACAAACATCTGTATGTACATATAGTCAGACATGTTACACTTTCAGACAAAGTGTATATACCTACATAAACAGGGTATCTGAGTAAGAGGAGACCCAATATCTTAACAAGTACTATTATCTAACTAAAGTAATCAGTCCATAATCACATATACATCTAGAACACAATGTTGTACTATAAAGGCTATGTATAAAACAGTTTTAAATTGCTAACAACAGGAAGTGATGGTGTAAATATCTCTTAAGCTTTGATAGGGTATAGGTAGTTCTATAGCGTCCTCATTTCTCTAATCTTATGATCGTCATATGGAGGACTCAAGGATCTAGTAGTAAGCCTTAAGTGGTCGAACTGAGGTGTTAGCCTACCTCCATCTTACTGTTCATGAGTAAATGCCAGGGACTCTGGTGCCAAACCAACACATGGGTTCCATCGTTGTTTAGGTATGCTGACTGTTCCAACTGTAAGGGGAGGGAGGACGACTACCTCTGCTCCCAGGTTTCCTGGAGCTGTTACAGGTGTTGGGCAGAGGCCGGCGGCTCTCTGCCCTGTTGTCAGCACTTCTGCTGGGGTGGCTCCCTTGTCCAAGTCTATAAGAGCTTTAAAATGGCACCCTGGAAGTGCCACCGCTCCACCGGTAACAGCTCCATAGCTAACATAGGCTGTCAGGTAAGAATAGTGACAAACATCTGTATGTACATATAGTCAGACATGTTACACTCTCAAACAAAGTGTTTATACCTACATAAACAGGGTATCCGAGTAAGAGGAGACCCAATATCTTAACAAGTACTATTATCTAACTAAAGTAATCAGTGCATAATCACAGATACATCTACAACACTCCTGTACTATAAAGGCTATGTATAAAACAGTTTTAAATTGCTAACAACAGGAAGTGATGCTGTAAATATCTCTTAAGCTTTGATAGGGTATAGGTAGTTCTATAGCGTCCTCATTTCTCTAATCTTATGATCGTCATATGGAGGACTCAAGGACCTAGTAGTAAGCCTTAAGTGGTCGAACTGAGGTGTTAGCCTACCCCCATCTTACTGTTCAGGGTTAAATGCCAGGGACTCTGGTGCCAAACCAACACATGGGTTCCATTGTTGTTTAGGTATGCTGACTGTTCCAACTGGCCATGTCTTTGCAACAGATCCCCCATCCTCAACAAGCTGCCTGGCATTATTAGAGGATCTGTCCAAGGCCAGATTAGTAAGTAGCTTGAGATATTCCTGGGATTTGTAAATCTATCTTGCAATAGCTGGGCATCCTTTGTGCTCATGGCTTGGATCTGATTATGATCTGTAAAACTTAGCCGTTTTTGAGCAGGCGTGTTTCTCTTATCGGCTTGGCGGAATTCAACCGCTGTGTCTCTGCAAATTTGTCGTGGCATATCTTCAGGCTCAAATCCCACAAATGCCATAGTGTTCTCCGTTGCTAGCGAAAGTATAGCAGGCTGGTTGATCGTGCTCAGTCTCCACCTGCGCTGATAGTCCCCTTGTACTCGGTAGGAACAAACAGCTCTTAGACGCAGACTTAGAAGGGATCTCCTCTCTTTCAAAGTTCTCAGTATGGGATCTAGTCTCTTGGGAAGCGGTGTTCTTTTTGAAACTCAGCATTAAATTGAGTAACAGGTGTCGCTGTATCAGTGTTGAGTTCTTTTAAACTTATTTGCTCTGCATGGTTTTGTGTGGCTTCCAGTATCTGTGGGGAACTTGCTTTAAGCCTAGAAGTGCAAAAAAAAAAAAACATTCTCTTGCTAGGTGGTCAGAAAGGCTTCTTAGATGGTCTTCTAGTAGTCTGTTTATAGCATCTAGTAGCATTGTATCTGCAGGATCCATTCTGCTACCATATATTTGTGGTTTTCTCTTAGGCTGTTTCAGCGATCTCCCACGTGGGATACTCCTCTATCAGATCAAACTCAGCCAGTAGTCTTGTTCTCCCAGCGTCAAGCCGGAATGATAGGGAATATCCCAGAGCAGAGTGTAACATATGCCTGCCTGATATCACTGTCCATTTAAGACTGCCTTCCCTGCTACTGACAATCATGCTGTTTGGGCAGTATCTGTATTTAACTTACCTGCCAAATTAATCATTCATGCACCTGATTACCTCAGCCTCTTTTTAAACCATCTGAGGCCTAATGTGCATTGCATTAGCTTTAAAGTTTTGTTCCAGAACAACAGAGGTCTGTGACTGTTCCTGCAAGAATTTTACCAGCATATTCAAGCTACAGCCTTTCCTTTTGGCTATGCTTAAAATCATCTAATCGCAAGTATCCATATAATTCCAGTTTGTTTCCTGGACACTGCTACTTAACAAACTCTGAACATTATTCTAAATTACAAGTATGCATTTGGTTACAATCACTCTCTAATTACTACAACAGCATCTTAATCAGAACTTTTAAAAAAATAAAATAAATTCAAATCTTTATTAGAGCATGTCAAAGTTACAGCAATAAAAGTCCAAAATTACAAAGTCTATGGCAGAATAGTAGAGTAACAATGATCAACAAAAACAACAACAATTGTGATACATGGTGGAAACATAAGCAGATATTAACAACCATTGTACAGCACGGTGTGTATTACAACTAAGGAAGTAGTATCCAACGAACAAGGATACGTTAATAAGTACAAGACTGCAGTAAGGATATGTGTATATGGCTGGATGCCGGAGAATGAAGGGAGAAAAAAAAAGAGAGAGAGAGAGGGGGGGAAGAGGAGGGAGGGTTAGTGAAGAGGACATAGGCTCATCTTGCCCGTCTAGCAAAACTTCAAGACTTTCCAATTTTCAAGACTATCTGATTTGTCTCCAGATTTCCCATGTCTGACAGTGCAAATTTATCTTATTATTAACGGAAAAGATAGGACTCTCCATACACTCCAAGTAGTTCATAGTCTTGGTAATATCACCCCAGGTGGGGAGTATGGACTGTTTCCATAGTCGAGCAATAGATAGTTTGGTTGCCATCAGTAGGTAGATGCTAAGCAAACCCTTGGGAGTGAGGGGAGACCCAATGGATAGGTGGAAAGGTATGGTTTGTGGTTTAGCACACAAAGTGGGATCAAGGTCAAAGCATTTATGAGAGAGCATACTCCAGAGGGGCTGCAATATAGGGCAATTAAAATAGCAACCCCTCTGGACCTACTCGAAAAGGATGCTGTTTCAACCACTGGGTATTGTTTGGATTTGAGGGGGATAGGAGAGCCATCTATCCAGTGGGTCTCCTGAAGGAATGCTATCTGGGATTTAGCGTATTTAAGGTATTGTAAGAGCCGGCTGCTACGTTTATTGGGGGTGTTGAGGCCCCTGACATTGTGAGATGTGCACGTCAAAGCCATGTCGTTAGAGAATAAGGGGTTAAATGAGGCAGGAACTGAGAGAAGGGGGGACGAGAAAGAGCTCAAAGAAGGGAACGAGGGGGGGAGTGTTAAAAAAAGGGGGGGTTGGATGAGATAGGTATCCGGCACCCAGCAGACTAAGAGGGTTGTTGTTAAGGGAGAACAAAAAAGGTGCGATATCGACAAGACAAACTGCTTTGGTAGTCCTCTCTTAAAGAGGGGCACTTTAGTTAGGGGGGGGAGGAGGTAGGCTAAAAAATATTAAGTGAGGGCGCAAAGCGCCAAATGTTAATAATATAGGAGAGGGCCGATCGCAAGTACGTGGTGTAGGGAGGGGGGTAAAGGGATTGGCGTAAGAATGAAATAGAAATGGGTGGCCGCAACTTGTCACCCACTCAAATTGATATTGTGGTGTGGCCTGAGGCCAAATTGGGAGGATTATTCAGTGTTCTTTTAAAGGGAGGTATTGTGTTCAATTCCAAGGCTGGGGTTTCTGCTTGGGGATCTGGGGGGCATCACTACGGCGTCCAGAAGGGGTGGGACAAGAAGGGTTTATGAAAGAGGCATGTTCCGCAATAAAAGGAGTGTATATAAAGGTTGAAGTATTTGAGAGCAGAGGGATTATGAGCTTTGTAGGATGAGGTGTGAATAATTTCAAATGTATTATAAAAGTGATACACAACATGAGATTAAACATTCTGATTGAAACAAGAGAAATCCCTCAGTTGAGGAAACATAACACCTTATGTACAGTTTTTCATACATAGAAGAGCGTGTACTAAAAAAAAAACGTAATTATTTAAACTCAACCATATAATTAACCAAACTTTATAACAATGACTGAGGTACCTGTCTAGTCGTGAAAATATCCAGCAGGTCGTTAAGGTGACTAGAGGATTAGAACATTTGTACAGTTTTTATAAACAGAAGAGGGCGTACTAAAAACTTTGCTGTTTTAACTTAACCATATTATTAGCAAGATTTTCCTAAGGGATATATGAGGGGGAAATTAGGAGGGGGAACTTCCCCTCTGGGGGTTATGGCATACAGGGGTATAGTGCTAAAGATAACTAATATTAGTTATCCCTAGTTGGTCTTGCAAACATCAAATGAGTCCTCACAAAGGTGGGGCTCCGGTGTGTAACAAACATGTCATGCAATTAGGCTGCATAAGGGAATATAGAATATAGGTACATGGTGTTAGAGGCCGCTGGTCCTGGTGGTCTAGGAGCCCATAAATAATATGGAGGGCGTAAAATTAAGTTGACACTTATGTTTTGAAAAAGGTTACGTATATAAGAGCACTGAAAAAGCAAGGTGTGGAAGGGTTTGTGTCCTCAGCGCATATACACCGGAGCATGACACAGAGAGAGTTAGTGAGATGAGGAAGGCGGCACTCACCACAGGCAGGACAGTCCCCAGTGGCAACACAGAGCAGTCCAAGGATGAACCACTAGAATGGTAAGGCAGGCAGGGTTTGGCAACAGCAAAGCAGTCCAAGGTTAAACCACTAGAATGGTCAGGCAGGCAGGGTTTGCCAACAGCAAAGCAGTCCAGCAGATTGAGGGTTAAGGCAGGTAGAGTAGTCAGACAGGCAGGTTCAGCAACAATAATCAATCCAGCAGTTTAAGGGTTAAGGCAGGTAGAATAGTAAGTATTCAGGCACTAGAAAGAAGTTTTGGGGAAGTTTAAATAGGCGCAGGATTCACGCCACTGAGGTCTGAACAGCATCAGGAGGGTGCGGCGATCGCGAGGCATCTGAGCCGACACTGCCCCTGGCAACGAGCAGGCAACTGAGACTGTCATACCCGGGTAACCGGGGGGGGGGGGTTACAAGGTCCCATAGGTAGGTCGCCGCCAGAGGCCTCATTGGTCCAGATCCATTTTCGAAAAAACACCAGGATGCAGCAAAGGCAAACAGAGCATTACAAAAAACCTAACCGCCCGCAATAAGTATTACAAAAAAAAAACTAACCACCCACAATAAGTCTTAACAAAAAACAACCACCCGCAATAAGTATTACAAAAAAATAACCGCCCACAATAAGTATTACAAAAAAAAACTAATAGAAGATGATGGATCCGTCTGGAAGAAGACCTTCTCCGCCGGACAGAAACAGCGAGTACCTATTTGGGGCTTAGTTTTAGGCTTTTTTATTTTCATTTATGGGGTGTTTTTTTTTTTTTTTTAAGATTAGGGTTTTTTTTTCGGGCCTGGAAGAAAACCGTCTCCGCTGCACTTCAGTAATGGTGAGTACCTATTTGGGGCTTAGTCTTTTTTTTTTTTAAGTTTAGGCATTTAATGGACTGTAAAAGAGCTGAATGCACTTTTAAGGGCAATGCCCATATATTTTTTTTGTGTTTTTATTTTGGGGGGTTTGGTGGGTGGGGGGTTTACTGTTAGGGGGAGTTAGTATTTTTTAGTGGTAAAAGAGCTGTTTAACTTAGGGCAATGCCCTACAAAAGGCCCTTTTAAGGGCTATTCTATTGGTAGTTTAGTATTAGATTAGGGGGTGTTTTATTTTTATAGGGGTATTAGTTTAGGTTTAATTTTATTATTTTGGATAGCTTTGTTTATATTTTTCTGTATTTTCACTTTTTATATTTTTTGTAACTAGCTTGGGGGTTGTATTTTTTTAAACATAGACTGCCTGCCTAGTATATTATAACAGCAAAACAAATTACCTAAAAGTTATATATTTGATAACAACCGCAAAACTACCGAAAAAGTTATATATTTTATAACAGAAAAACTACTTACCTAAAAGTTTTATATATTATAACAGCAAATCTACTTACTTAAAAGTTATATATTTTATAACAGCAAAACTACTTACTTAAAAGTTATATATTTTGTAACAGCAAAACTACTTAGCAAAAAGTAATATATTTTATATCAACTGCAAAACTACTTAGCAAAAAGTTATATATTTTATAACAGCAAAACTACTTAGCAAAAAGTTATATATTTTATATCAACCACAAAACTACTTACCTAAAAGTTATATATTTTATAACAGCAAAACTACTTACTTAAAAGTTATATATTTTATAACAGCAAAACTACTTACTTAAAAGTTATATATTTTATAACAGCAAAACTACTTACCTAAAAGTTATATATTTTATAACAACTGCAAAACTATTTACCTGAAAGTTATATATTTTATAACAACCGCAAAACTACTTACCTAAAAGTTATATATTTTATAACAGCAAAACTACTTACCTAAAAGTTATATATTTTATAACAACCGCAAAACTACTTACCTAAAAGTTATATATTTTATAACAACCGCAAAACTACTTACCTAAAAGTTATATATTTTATAACAACCGCAAAACTATTTACCTGAAAGTTATATATTTTATAACAACCGCAAAACTAATTCGCTAAAGAGCTATATATCTTATAACAACAGCAAAGGACTGTTCTTTGTGTGTAAACAAACAGTTAAGATGGCACTTAGTAAAAAATCAGTGTGTCTGAGCTAAAGCAATTACATTTTTCAATGTTGCCCATGGAAAGAAAAACTTAAAATAAAATGCTCAGGCCAACACCTAGGCTTAAAGGGACACTCCAGCCAAAATTGGAATCCACATGGATGCATTTCAGTTTTGAATAGAAGCATTTTTGTAATCTACATGTATTAGCAAAAATGCTTCTAATAAAAGTTATAGCTGTTTCAAAAGTGTATTTAAGTATGCACAGTGCACCAGCATTTTAAACACAGCACTTGCTTAGAGAGCCTAAGGTGCTGGTACCATCTGGTAATTACTCAATTTGCTCATTGCTGACATGGTACAAGCCCACTGGTGCATTGATAATATCTAGCTATGCTTCACGTGCACGTACAGAGAAAAATATTAACAAGAAAACAGTGGTAACTTTTACTAGAAGCATTTTTGCCCTTATATGTATATTACAAATATGTTTCTATTCAAAGATGTAGTTCATCTATGTGCTTTTAAATTTTGACCAGAATGCCCCTTTAACCTTATCCAGGTGACAAAATGTAAAACTAGAGATTTCAAAAGAGAATTCAAACCCGAGTTATATGAGAAATATCCATGGATATGTGGCTGTGAATTATCTAACAGGCTCTTTTGTTTTTACATACAGTATCCCACAAAAGTGAGTACACCCCTCACATTTTTGTAAATATTTTATTATATCTTTTCATGTGACAACACTAAAATGACACTTTGTTACAATGTAAAGCAGTGAGTGTACAGCCTGTATGAAAGTGTAAATTTGCTTTTCCCTTTAAAATAACTCAACACACAGCCATTAGCATCTAAACCATTGGCAACAAAAGTGAGTACACCCCTAGGTGGAAATGCCCAAACAGGGCCTAATTAGCCATTTTCCCTCCCCGGTGTCATGTGGCTCATTATTGTTACAAGGTCTCAGGTGTGAATGGGGAGCAGGTGTGTTAAATTTGGTGTTATCTCTCTCACACTCTCTCATACTGGTCACTGGAAGTTCAACATGGCACCTCATGGCAAAGAACTCTCTGAGGATCTGAAAAAAGAAATGTTGCTCTACATAAAGATGGCCTTGCCTATAAGAAGATTGTCAATACCCGTAAACTGAGCTGCAGCATAGTGGGTAAGACCATACAGCAGTTTCACAGGACAGGTTCCACTCATAACAGGCCTCCCCATGGTCGACCAAAGAAGTTGAGTGCACATGCTCAGCGTCAAATCCAGAGGTTGTCTTTGGGAAATAGACGTATGAGTGCTGCCAGCATTGCTGCAGAGGTTGAAGGGGTTTGGGGTCAGCCTGTCAGTGCTCAGACTATACGCCGCACACTGCATCAAATTTGTCTGCATGGCTGTCATCCCAGAAGGAAGCCGCGTCTAAAGATGAGGCACAAGAAAGCCCGCAAACAGTTTGCTGAAGACAAGCAGACTAAGGATATGGATTACTGGAACCATGTCCTGTGGTCTGATGAGACCAAGATAAACTTATTTGGTACTGACGGTGTCACGCGTGTGTGGCAGCAACCAGGTGAGGAGTACAAAGACAAGTGTGTCTTGCCTACAGTCAAGCATTGTGGTGGCAGTGTCATGGTCTGGGCCTGCATGAGTGCTGCCAGCACTGGGGAGCTACAGTTCATTGAGGGAACCATGAATGCCAACATGTACTGTGACATACTGAAGCAGAGCATGATCCCCTCCCTTTGGAGACTGGGCCGCAGGGCAGAATTCCAACATGATAACGACCCCAAACACACCTCCAAGACAACCACTGCCTTGCTAAAGAAGCTGAGGGTAAAGGTAATGGACTGGCCAAGCATGTCTCCCGACCTAAACCCTATTGAGCATCTGTGGGGCATCCTCAAAAGGAAGGTGGGGGAACGCAAGGTCTCTAACATCCACCAGCTCTGTGATGTTGTCATGGAGGAGTGGAAGAGGACTCCAGTGGAAACCTGTGAAGCTCTAGTGAACTCCATGCCCAAGAGGGTTAAGGCAGTTCTGGAAAATAATGGTGGCCACACAGAATATTGACACTTTGGGCTCAATTTGGACATTTCCACTTAGGGGTGTACTCACTTTTGTTGCCAACGGTTTAGACATTAATGGCTGTGAGTTTCAGTTATTTTGAGGGGACAGCACATTTACACTGACTATTTACATTGTAGCAAAGTGTCATTTCTTCAGTGTTGTCACATGAAAAGATATAATAAAATATTTACAAAAATGTGAGGGGTGTACTCACTTTTGTAGGATACTGTATATAGTTTATCCAATGTCACTCAGCAATACCCTGACAAAAATGAGTGATTGTTGTTTTCTTTTAGTTCCATTGCTTTTTTTTTACTTGTACCACACATACAAACAGAAATGTATTCAGTTTCAACACACAAGAGTTCTTCACTATCATATACAAATGTATGCACAATTTTGGAAATAGAGAGAGAACCCAGTAATTTCTTATCCAGAAAGAGGGTTCCAGCAGAGGTTTGTCTCACAAGACTGTGCTACACACTAGCATCTAAGTGAGCAAAAAGGCAACAGCAGAGGTTTCCAACAAGACAGCAGAGAACCGCAAGGCTAGCAAACCAGTAAGTCAGCAAAAGGGGCCTCTTCTTTCCATGTGCAGATAGTTTTTTGTCTGTAACAAAAATCCACTGCCATTACTAATCACCCAATAGAAAAACTCTGGGTGTGAACTTAGCTCTCATTGGCAATTAACTCAATTTCTTTATAATTGAGTACCTTGGCTGCATTATTTAAATCGATCACCGTGCGGGCACAGGACCTCAAAATGAGTTTGATCAGTACAATATTAAATGTTACTTCCAAATACAGAAGTGTAATTTCCTTTTATATATATTTCTATAAAATGTACATTCAAATATACTTATTACTTCCTAGCTTTAATAAAAATATTAGTTCATTTTCATATCTGCTTTAGTTTGACTGAACAAAGAATTGCTGATTTAGTTGATATGTTTAAACTGAGTTCCACAGAAAATCTCACATCTGCCACTTCCCTGGAAGTATTAATTAAAGAAGTTTATCAACAGTTTTATGATAAATATAAAGAAAAAAACTTAATTCCAAGGGGTCTCAGGATTCAGTTATTCCCCGCTTTTGAATTTGAAAACCCTCAATTAACAGCAGAGTGGGAAACCGCTCTGTCTGAGTGTTCTGTAAAATTAATGAATGTACTGATCAAACAAGATAAGGCCAAATATGACCATTTAGAATCCATTATACAAGAGCAATACACACAATAAAAAATGTTTGAATCACATAACTTTGAGAAATTATATAAAAGTTACCAAAAAGAACTTGACAAATATACAAAAGAACTTAAAGATATGAAACAGGGCAAATTACTTAGAGACATCCAAGACTATAAGGAGAAAAAAGTATATATATGGAGGAGGAGAAATTTCTATAAAATGTATCAAACTAGGCCCTCACTTGTAACCTTAGTTCAAAGTGACATGTCTGATACGGACGGTGAAGACACTGATAATAATAACTCAAACACAGAGACACCAAGCACTTCCAGTACTGTTAATACTTTTTTTCAACTTCCCTCTAGAAATAAAAGGAAATCTTTTTTAGAAGAAGACACATTAGGAGAGGCAGAACCACCAGAAGAGGTAAAAAATTCCAGCAAAAAAGTAACCAGAAAACAAAACTACACACAGGCACCTCAAAAGAGAGGGAAACCACAGAGGAGAGCTCAGAGTCCGTTCTCGCAAATCAGAATAAATCATTAACCTTTCATCACATATATTATCACCAGAACATATATCAGTTTTAAGTAAAGGTCTTTCGTTCTGTCCAACTGGCTCGATCAATAAATTTGAGGTTACTAAAGATATAAAACTCTATATCCGCAAATTAAGGTTACATTTTTTTATTTGCCAGTAAGAAAGATCAAGAGTGGACAGACGAAGAACTCGAAACTTTGAAAAACATGGAAAGCATACTTAAAGTGTCAGTAAACCTTAAAAATAATGTTATATAATTCTGCACATAGTGCAGAATTATATAACATTATATTAGCGCAAACATTGTAAAACCTAATATTCCCTTATAATTTTTAAAAGAAACGTTTAGTTTATCATGAAATTGCCAAACTGAATGTCACACCAACAATACAAAACCTCATATAAATATTTAGACATATATAAAAATATGATGTATTCTAGAATGCCAATGTATTCAGTCATTATTAATAAGCAAGCATATTTCTGAGAAGATACATATTTGCAACTATTTATCAAGCCGTCAACCGCTAATACGCTGCAATTCCGCAGCGTAATTGTGGAGAGCTTGATTCGCCATATTTATCAAACCCTACAGACCGTCAAAAGTAGAATTTAGTGACGTAACATACGATACGCCAGTCTCAGTCCGACACAGATTGATGCTTACGTCACTACAGATGTTCTGAATGCAAATTTGGCACTATCTGACTACTTTTGCTATTTAACAAATAACTAACAGGTACGCTCGCCACTATTCCGGTCCAGGGTACCTGTTTTTCAATCCTTTAGATGATTTTATTTAATTGTAATTAATTGTATTTAATTTAGGGAATTAATTTAATTGTAGGATAGTGTTAGGTGTAATTGTAACTTAGGTTAGGTTTATTTTACAGGTAAATGTGTCTTTATTTTAGCTAGGTAGTTATTAAATAGTTAATAACTATTTAATAACTATTGTACCTAGTTAAAATAAATACAAACTTGCCTGTAAAATAAAAATAAACCCTAAGCTATATACAATGTAACTATTAGTTATATTGTAGCTAGCTTAGTGTTTATTTTACAGGTAAGTATTTAGTTTTAAATAGGAATAATTTAGTTAATAATATTAATTTTCTTTAGATTTATTTAAATAATATTTACGTTAGGGGGTGTTAGGGTTAGTGGGTTAGACTTAGGTTTAGGGGTTAATACATTTAGAATAGTGGTGGCGACGTTGGGGGCGGCAGATTAGGGGGTTAAAAAATTTAATGTAGGTGGCGGCAGTGTAGGGGGCGGAAGATTAGGGGTTAAGTATAATGTAGGTGGCGGTGGGCTCCGGGAGTGGCGGTATAGGGGTTAAACATTTTATTTCATTGTGGCGGGTCCGGGAGCGGCGGTTTAGGGGTTAATAACTTTATTAGAGTGGTGGTGGGCTCCGGGAGCAGTGGTTTAGGGGTTAAACAGTTTAGTATAGTGTGGGTGTTTAGTGACAGTATACAAATAAAGCTGTGAAAAAGCCGAAAAGAGCAGCGAGATCGATGACTGTTAGTTATCAACAGCCCGCTGCTCATCGCCCCGTACTTGGTGTGTGTCTTTTTGACAGCTTTTTTGTTAAATATGGAGACCGTATTCAGGTCCGCTTCAGCGATGTTAGGCGATCTTTGGCGAGTGTATTGGTGCCGGCGAATGCAGCATAGTTGACGGGTTGATAAATAGATGCCTATAAGAGAACTGGAAATATAGTGGTAACAGGAACATTACTCTACTTGGGATAGTTGTGTCACACTTTAAAATTAATAATAATAGAGTGTATTTGAGAGTTCTAGATGGTGCGGCCTTCAATTTTTACAGATGGAGAGTTACTTGTACTGGTCTACTATCTACTGATACACAAGAAGGTAATATTGTGATCTGGCCCATCGCTATGTACACAAAAGAAGTTGATAAACAACTAAAAAATAGACAATACCACCAAAAATATTTAAATGAATATAATATAATCTTGAAAGAAGCTTACAGCCAAGGAATCAAATGAGATGAACACAAGTATTTAACTACAACTAATCCAAAAGTTGCTACTTTCTATATTTATCCGAAAGTTCATAAAAATATTGATACACCACCGGGAAGACCTATTGTGTCAGGGAATGATTGTCTTTCAGAACGTGCCAGCCAATATGTTGATTTACCCCTCAGAGAATTTGTTGTGACTCTACCCTCATTTGTGAAAGACACTATAGAGGTACTCCACAGATTGGAAAATATTACAGTACGTGAAAATACTTGGCTATTAACAGCCGATGTGGAGTCTCTATATACCTCCATTGAACACAACTTGGGTTTGAGGGCAGTTCAATTCTTCTTAGAAGAAGGGTCGCAGGAAAATCCTGTTCATGATATTTTCATACTACAACTGCTCAAATTCATTCTCTCACATAATTTCTTTACATTTGCTAACCAGTTTTTTCTCCAAACCCAAGGTACAGTGATGGGCACAGCTTGTGCCCCAACTTACGCTAATCTTTTTCTTGGGTGGTGGGAAAGGAAGGTGATCTTTTCAGATACCAACACTAGAGAAATGGACCAAATACTAATGTGGATTAGATACACTGATGATATTCTCTTCTTATGGGAAGGAACAAAGGAAGACCTAGAATCTTTTCTAAGAAAATTAAACGATAACAACCTCAACATCAAATTAACATACACCTACAGTCAAACTCAAATAGAATTTCTTGACTTAAAAATACTAAAAGATCAAGAAGGCAAAATATCAAGACCTCTATAGAAAAGAGACGGCTACCAATAGTCTATTACACCACAAAAGCTCACGTGCTCCAGGAACTATTAAATCCTTGACAACAGGGGAATTCTTATGAATCCGAAGAAACTGTAGCAATCAGGAATTCTTTATTCAACAAACTAAAGACATGGAAAATAGATTATTAGAAAGAGGATACAGCAGAAGGAGGGTATCAAGAAAGCCAAATCCAGGGCTATGAACACAAGCAGACAATTGTTGCTTAAGAAAAAGGAGAAAAAAACTTATACTCAAACAAGGCTAATTCTAATATACAGCCCCAAAATATATCAGATTGTCCAAATTATGAACAAACACTGGAATATTCTCATGACTGATCCTGATCTTAAGTCTATGGTGGGTACAAAAGTTGAGGTAGGCTATCGATGTACAAAGAACATTAAAGATAAAGTATCTAGTAGTAATTTTTTTCTTCCTAAAACCCAAACTGCGTTCAATCCAGGGTCCTTCCCATGTGGCACTTGCTCTATGTGCCCTCATATAAAAAAGACTAACATGTTCCGTGATTGATTTAATAAACATCACAAACTCCAAAATTACATCAGCTGCTCAACTGAAGGAGTAATATATGACTAGTAGAAAACTACGGGTCAGATTACAAGAGCATATCAGAACTATAAAAAATGCAGCCAAGGACAAAGAGAGAGGCAAAAATATTACGTCAGTGGCTTCTCATTTTTTACAATATCACCAATCCAATTCCACAAGTCTCCAATGCATGGGGGTGGAAAAAATCAGTCTAGGTATCAGAGGAGGTAATTTAGAAAAAGCACTACTACAAGCTGAATGCAAGTGGATCTATTTACTTAATTTACTTAACTCTGCATATCCTAGAGAAATGAATGAACAAAATAATTATTTTTGCTTCTTATATCCAAGATATCATATTTTACCATCTATGTTTATGGGGAGCATTGTTTGAAACTTTATGAAATAAAAAGGCAAACTCTCTTTTGCAACTGTTCTATTTTACACTTGAAGTGGTATCTATATCTCTATTGTTTTTTCACGAGTGTTTCACTTATCATATCTGTCTCTCTTACTTTGAACACATAGCTACCCTCATTGGCAGCCTTAAAGGGCCATTATACACTCATTTTTTCTTTGCATAAATGTTTTGTAGATGATCTATTTATAAAGCCCATAAAGTTTTTTTTTTTTAAAAAAATGTATAATTTTGCTTATTTTTAAATAACATTGCTTTGATTTTCACTCCTAACCAAGCCTCAAAGTTTTATTTGAATACCGTCAGTTACCTTCTCCAGCTTGCTCCTGTTTGTGTAAAGGGTCTTTTCATATGCAAAAGAAGGGGGAGGGGGGTAGTGTCTTATTTCCCACTTGTAGTGGGCTTTCCAACTGCCTTTTCAACAGAGCTAAACTGAAAGCTTCTAAGTATGTTTTTAAACCATTTTATACTGGATTTTTATATCAGTATCTGTGTATCTTATTCTTTATAGTAGTGTCTATTACATGCAGTTATATGAAAATGAGTGTATACTGTCCCTTTAAGTGAGTTCTGAATACTCACTGTGTAGGGTAACATTCTGTTTACCCATTATTTCACGCATTCATTTTTCACATTAATATATTGAGGAAATGTTGCATTTTTTGCAATCCCATATAATACCTTCACTAGTACACATTTTTTGTCATTATATTTTAAGTCCTTTATTTGCAATGAAGTATTAAATTTATACCTTTCATTAATTTGAAGGTGATAGTTATCTCTTATAATGTCCTTGGAATGTACATTCTTTTTCAAGAATTCACAGTTGCATACAGAATAGCATAATTATTATATTGTTTAGTCACAACCAGTTCACCCTTGTTTTAATGTTTCATACCAACTAAGTTCAGTATTGTCACTGCATATATATTAGTTATTTTATACTATATATTTTTTTACTAATATTTAACATTTATTATTCCTAAGTATCCTATATATTTTAAACTTTGTTTAATACAGATTATAAGATTAATACCATCTTTGTTCATATTACAGAGTGTATTCATTATAATACCAGAGTATTTTCAGATATGTTTCAATTTATTATTTCTAACAATATGCCTTATTATTACATTTTATTTCAACTTCATTTGCACACCCTACATGGACTACCCCTTGTATTTTCGGAAGTAAGATAATGCAGTTCTTTTACATTGAATACTACTATCTATACGATCGTAGTAAAGATACACACCCTCTTTTTGCCACCAATCAGATGGCAAAATTAGAGTGGCGTCTGCCTTTATACACCCTATAAATGACGGACAAGAAGGCAGCGGCTCCACCTTTGATAAAACTTGTTAGCGAAACATGTTAGGGGGGGAGAGAGTCAGGGGATTCTCTTTTTAACTTGCATTTCTACTTATGCAGATTTGACCTATATTAATTTAGAGAATCTGGTGTTTCAGCAATATTTATCCAACAGCGGGCAGTGTCTTAGAGGCCTATTTATCAAGCCGTCAACCGCAAATACGCTGGAATTCCGCAGCGTAATTGTGGAGAGCCTGATTCCCCTTATTTATCAAAGCCTACAGACCGGCAAAAGTTGAAATCTGTGACGTAACATACGATCCGCCGGTCTCAGTCCGACACAGATCGATGCTTACGTCATTACAGATGTTACAAATGCAAATTCGGCACTATCTGACTACTTTTGCTAGTTAACAAACTTCTAACAGGTACGCTCGCCACTATTCCGGCCCAACATACCTGCTTTTCAATCCGCCACCCTGGAGGCCGCGGATGCCATAGGAATCAATGGGAGTCTGAAAGCAGGGAAAGCTTATGTTCGATGCTGCCAGATATCCCTTTGATTTCTATGGTAGAATAAAAGTTATGTTTACACCTAACACCCTAACATAAGCCCCGAGTCTAAACACCCCTAATCTACCGCCCCGACAATGCCACCACCTAAATAATGTTATTAACCCCTATTCTGCCACTCCCGGACCCCGCTGCCACCTACATAATGTTATTAACCCCTATCCCGCCGCTCCCGGAACCCGCCGCCACCTAAATAATGTTATTAACCCCTATCCTGCCACTCCCGGAGCCCACCACAACTAAATAAATGTATTTACCCCTAAACCCCTGGCCTCCCACATCACTACCACTTACTAAACCTATTAACCCCTAAACCGCCAGCCCCCCACATCGCCATAAACTAAATTAAGCTATTAACCCCTAAACCTAACAACCCGCTAACTTTACATTAAATATTAACTCATCCCTATCTTATAATAAATTTAAACTTACCTTTAGATTTAAATTAAACTATATTAAACTAATAATTAATCTACCCTAACTATTAGACTAAAATTACATTAAACTATTAATTAATCTACCCTAACTATTAGACTAAAACTACATTAAACTATTAATTAATCTACCCTAACTATTAGACTAAAATTACATTAAACTATATTAAACTATTAATTAATCTACCGTAACTATTAGACTAAAATTACATTAAACTATATTAAACTATTAATTAATCTACTGTAACTGTTATACTAAAATTACATTAAATTACAAATTAAATTAAATATTTAAACAAATTACACCTAATCTAATAGCCCTATGAAAATAAAAAAGCCCCCCCAAAATAAAAAATAAACCTTAGCCTACAATAAACTACCAATGGCCCTTAAAAGGGCTTTTTGCGGGGCATTGCCCCAAAGAAATCAGCTCTTTTACCTGTAAATAAAAAATACAAATACCTCCCCAACAGTAAAACCCAACAACCACACAACCAACCCCCCAAATAAAAACCTAATCTAAAAAACCTAAGCTCCCCATTGCCCTGAAAAGGGCATTTGTATGGGCATTGCCCTTAAAAGGGCATGTAGCTCTTTTTCAAAAGCCCAAACCCTAATCTAAAATTAAAACCCACCCAATAAACCCTTAAAAAAGCCTAACACTAACCCCCGAAGATCCACTTACAGTTTCTGAAGAGCCGGCATCCATCCTCATCGAAGCCGGCAGAAGTCTTCATCCAAGCGGGCCGACGTCTTCATCCAAGTGGGCAGAAGTCTTCATCCAGATGGCATCTTCTATCTTCATTCATCCGGCGTGGAGCGGCTCCATCTTCAAGACATCCGACGTGGAGCATCCTCTTCTTTCGACGTCTTCTTTACAATGAGGTTTGCCTTTAAAAGATGTCATCCAAGATGGCGTCCCTTAGATTACGATTGGCTGATAGAATTCTATCAGCCAATCGGAATTAAGGTTGAAAAAATCCTATTGGCTGTTGCAATCAGCCAATAGGATTGAGCTTTCATCCTATTGGCTGATCGAATCAGCCAATAGGATTGAGCTTGCATTCTTTTGGCAATTCCAATCAGCCAATAGAATGCAAGCTCAATCCTATTGGCTTATTGGATCAGCCAATAGGATGAAAGCACCACTTCCCCTTTAGAATACTTTATTCACTAGAGCATTCTATTATATTGCCTAGGATTTAACTATAAAGAGGGGACTACTCTTTGGTAATGCTGTTATTCTTATCCCTTTTTAGGAATACATATATATATATATATATATATATATATATATATATATATATATATATATATATATATATTTAAAGGGACATAAATATACTACAGTCTAAGGTACTACAGTTTTAAGCAATTTTCTAATTTACTCCTATTATCAATGTTTCTTTGTTCTCTTTCTATCTTTATTTGAAAAAGAAGGCATCTACACTTTTTCTCTTGGTTAAGAACTCTGTACAGCAGTTTTTGATTGGTGGATGAATGTATCCACCAATCAGCAAGGACAACCTAGGTTGTTCACCAAAAATGGGCCGGCATCTAAACTTACATTCTTGTATTTCAAATAAAGATACCAAGTTTGATAATAGGAGTAAATTAGAAAGTTGCTTAAAATGTCATGCTCTATCTGAATCACAAAAGAAAAAAATTGGTTTCAGTGTCCCTTAAAAGTAGTGTCCTCAGAAATGAAATATACTTATATTAAATGGAATAATATAAATATAATTAGTTCCCTCAGAATTCAATTTTTACTTACAGGTATGTATATGATATGGGAATGACTGGAAAATGTAACAAAATGCACTATATAGAAAACTGATGAAGATATACTATTTTACATTTCCTGAACTACTTATTAATATACTAGTTTTATATCTTATATACTGTATATATATATATATATATATATATATATATATATATATATATACAGTATATAAGATATAAAATGATATCTATGTCTAGTATTAAAGGGACATTAAACCCCAAAAAATTTATTTCATGATTCAGATAGCGGATACAATTTTTTAAAAAGTTTCCAATTTATTACTATTATCAAATTTATTTAATTCTCATGTTATTCTTTGTTAAAGAGATACCTAGGTAGGTAGCGTGCATATGCCTTAAGCACTACACGACAGGAAATAGTGCTGCCATCTAGTGCTCCTGCTAACATTATTGAAAAACTGCTGCTATATAGTGCTCCAGACACGTGCACACTCTTGAGCTTACATTTCTGCTTTTCAACAAAGGATAACAAGAAAACGAAGACAATTTGATAATAGAAGTAAATTAGAAAGTTGTTTACAATTGTATGTTCTATCTAAATCATTAAATAGTTTCCATTGCTTTTGTAAACTGTTTGAACTGGTGGTAACATAAAACATTTCCATACACTTTTTTTTTTTTAATACATTTTTATTGAGGTAATAAGAAATGTTACAGACAGTAGTCATCCAATGACAGTAAAAACAATACTATCAGATAAACAATATATACCCACAAATATGGAGAGGATATAGAAAAATAATAACTCTGGGCATGGATTCTGAGCATCACACAAAGCAGGTGAGTACAATAACTATGAAACACGCCATTATATCTAGCATTCACCTTACTAATGTAGTTGTATAAGAAATGTACACTAAGCATTTAGTAAGTAAATGTGATATTGTACATTAAGCTCAGCAAGGATGTCATGGATGGATGATGAAACCTCATTTTTATGTTGTTTAATTAGAGAATGTGACCTCCACCTTGTCAAGAAGAACAATCATAGAATTATGTAATCTAGTAATTTTGGGGCAAGTGTGGATTAAATTTGATTGGTCGCTTTTGGACCGAATTAGCGAGAGAGGGGAAAAGGGAATTCAGCGGGCAAGAGCCGCTCTAGTTGAAGTGGGGAAGGTAGTGGGGGGTGGGGGGCAGAGTTTTATAAGACACTCAAATGATGGGATCAAGAAAATGAGTAAGGGCATGTTATATGGTTGTTGCGTCGATAAACTTCAATGAGGTGCTCTGCTGTTTCTAAGACTAGTGGGGAGGGACATAGCTAATTCAAGGAATTGTGGTTAACAAAATAAGGTGTATCAATTTTATCTGATGTACTTAAAGAGCTCTAAATATGACGGCAGGCTAACCACCTTTGAATACTACATGTGCTACTCCAGATGATATATAGTGGCTAAGATATTTCACCATCAGCTCCATCCAGTACCAAATAAGAGAGAGACAGATGCGCCACATGGCCCAATATTGTTTGTTCAACACAATGTTTATGATCTAGTCGTGCTAATGCAAACTCACAATTCAGGGAGCACTTCAATCAGTGCAATAGAAGCAGCCTGGGATCAATCACAGTCACCCAGCAGACCGACCTCTAGGATAAAGTGGAGTAATCTGTAGTGGATATATAGAGAGACACAGAGGTGCCTATATGGCCTAGTACAGTTTGGACCCAGGATATATTACAGTGTTTAAAGTAATATACTCACATTTGATATAGCATCTACAGTGATGCTATTCAAGCAGGATGGGATCAATGTAGTCACCCAACAGACTTTAGACAGGGTATCCACAGGAAGCAGTCAGCAGGTGTCCAATAAATTGGGCCAAAATAAATTGGTCCACAAAATGCACAAGAGCAAGTGTGTTTTAATAAAGTATTATATTTACTAGTAAAAACAAGTAAAAACAAGCGACGCGTTTCTCAGCACACAGAGTGGTCACTCTGTTCTCTTATATATACACTTATCATCTTATATACATTCCCATTCATACCCACATTAATGATACTAAGGTTAGTAATAGTTTATCACCATTTACTATAGCATACAACATATGTTCACTATTTCACACTCCCAATCACTACACAATCCCTTCACTAATGTTAATATCTATTATATAGCCATATTATACTAGTCACTATTTGTCACACACATACACAATCCACACTGGGAGCATCACACACATCTCTATGCACATACACACTATGTATTTACATATATGCAGATTTGAATATCTGTTTCATTCATTGTCACTATATAATTATCTGGGGGTTTTATTTATGTATTATGCTTTGTCATTTTTTGACACTAATATCCACTGGCATGATAGTAAGATATTATACATTCCTACATGGGTAGTTACTCGAGATTATTTAAGTCTCTATTAAGAGTGAACACTAGTATGACGTGGTTGTTGTCACTATAACATTACATTTTTATTATATTTGATATCTAGGATATACATTTCACATAAGTCTATCTGTTTAATACACTAGACACACTGCAATATACTCATTGAAATGGGCCATGATACCACACGGTTACATAATCTAATATTAGTATGCTGATAGTGATAAACAACCTACATCTAGTGATGACAACTGAAGCGCACTACGCGAGTAACATCCCCCGTGCAAATTAGGAGTTACCTATAGCCCTATGAGCCTCTCGACTATAATCACCTAGAGATGGGTATCAATATATGGTTTTTATTATAGAATACTAATTGGCAAAAGGTTTACTATTAACCTACATGGACTATCAGATAACAAAGAGTGGAAAGGGGGGGGGGGCTATTTAATCTATAACCATAGTGAGGTTATTTTATTGCCGTGATGTAGCCAAGCGGCCATCATAACAACTTAGAGGTGCCTCTTACGAATTTCCAGCACTAGGATGACACTCAAAACACACATTTTAGAACTTGAATCACTTTAAATAGAATAGATGAACCACCTAATATTGCTACGTTACTCAGAGAATACACGCATGCGTACACGCAAGATTAAAAATGACAGATGACATCACACGCATGCGCAGTTAGAATTAGTGAACGCCGTAGGATACACTAACATGAAGTTTTACTCTCCATCGACATATGATACTACTATGTCAAGTTCAAGTAAGTAAATGCAATTTTAAGGTTATAGACATACACTATCTCCCCAATCTTTAGTTACCATCAGAGGGAATTTGCATCGTATCACGCATCTATATATAAAAAAAATTTATATCGGTCAATGGTGCCCAATAGGATGATTAATTGTTTAGATGGAGAAATACATATGGGAATATATAATAATAAACAAATAAGCACACTGGTATCGTTGATAAACATCATTTTATTATAATGTAATGATCTATAGTGAGATTTACATATTGTCTCCCAACACAGTAAATGCTGATAGGGTGTTCCCAAATGGGAGTTGCCTTATGCCACTCCCCTTACAGGTGTGTCCATTTTTAGTTGATACATTGTTTGGTTATAAATAGCAAGTGTTTGAATTATATGTTGTAAGCCTGATGAAACAGCCTGTGTGCTGAGAAACGCGTCGCTTGTTTTTACTTGTTTTTACTAGTAAATATAATACTTTATTAAAACACACTTGCTCTTGTGCATTTTGTGGACCAATTTATTTTGGCCCAATTTATTGGACACCTGCTGACTGCTTCCTGTGGATACCCTGTCTAAAGTCTGTTGGGTGACTGCATTGATCCCATCCTGCTTGAATAGCATCACTGTAGATGCTATATCAAATGTGAGTATATTACTTTAAACACTGTAATATATCCTGGGTCCAAACTGTACTAGGCCATATAGGCACCTCTGTGTCTCTCTATATATCCACTACAGATTACTCCACTTTATCCTAGAGGTCGGTCTGCTGGGTGACTGTGATTGATCCCAGGCTGCTTCTATTGCACTGATTGAAGTGCTCCCTGAATTGTGAGTTTGCATTAGCACGACTAGATCATATACATTGTGTTGAACAAACAATATTGGGCCATGTCACGTGGCGCATCTGTCTCTCTCTTGTTTTGTAGATCTCTTTATGGGATCCTGGCCGGGTTCTTTACAGATTGCTGCCTAAAGACTATTCTTTATCAACTCACTCCTTAGAGGCCCTTCAATTGTATTATTCACATCATTGGAATACTACCAACTGTCTATATTTTGTGTGTGATATATATATTAATAATTGATTTATAATTTTTTGTTTAATTGATTTGTGATATATATATATTACTATATTAGGTTGGATATTTGATCACGCTCTAGGGCGCCCCCTATTTTTTAGACAGTACCAAATAACTTGACTTTGACAGTAATACTCAGGGGCCTCTACTGCTAACTTATATGTGTATTATAAGTGTTAGGCATGGAAACTAGGACAAAATCAACTACAATACCAAAGTAGATCTGGAACATAAATAATATATACTTATCACTCCACTGGGTGTATATTGGGGCTGAGAACCTGGAAGCTAAGGAGTGAGCGTCTATTTAATCCTTAGAGGAGTGTAGAGCTCAGTGTCTTGAGTCAGGGGTAAGTCAGGAGGGCAAAGCCGCTCAGAGAATGAGATAACATTTCCATACACTTTAATAAAAGGGATACGAAAGTCAAAATTAAACATGCACGATTCAGATAGAGCATGTTATTTTAAGACACTTTTAAATCCACTTCTATTTTCAAATGAGTATCCCTTGTTTAAAAATAATATTCACATATCCTACACTAGTGGGAGCTAGCTGTTGATTGGTACCTGCACACATGTGTCTCTTGGAACTAGATGGGTTCCAGTGACGGAACTTCAAGGGTCGCAGAGGCCCCTGGTATGACCAGGCCCTGGAGGTCTCCCACTGGGGGGCCCAACAGGTGTGACTGGGCCCTCGACTTCTCCCACTGCTATGGAAGCCCAGGACATGAGAATAGTCTAGGACGCCGGTGGAGATGTTGGCTTGTACCTGCGCACTTCTCGCTATACAGGGCAGGACCAAGCAAAGGCAGGTGTAGGGGCGGTACATGTCAGTCACTATGCTGGGAAATAGTGTAGCGCGGCACTCCTCTTCTGAGCCAGGATGTGAGTGACATCTCAGTCACATGATGCTGGGAAGCAGCGTAGCGCAGCACTGCTCTTCTGAGCCAACAAGTGAGGGACAGGTCTCTAGTCCAGCGTGTCTCTACCTCTCTACCTATACAGAACCTTTTAGGTTAGTCATTATTTTGGATAAAATAATATTATAGTTTAATGTTTAAATGTAAAAAAAGTGATTTGCAATGCAATGCCTGCAACCCTAGTTCTGAACCTGCACGAGTGAGTCCTGACTGGTAATAGCATCTGGCACAAGTAATAAAGAATCTATGTAATTTTTATGAAAATCTCTTGTTTTAAAGGGAGAGTAAACTTTGGTGTTTAAGCCCGGGTATAGTCAAATGATTGTTACTTTACTGTTCTGACTTCCTACACTATCTTTTATGCATAACTTACCCCAAAGTTGCAAGCTAACACTGCATCAGCTGCCATTGACTTTAACCAATGCGCATTGCAGGTCCTGCACTCAACATAGGATCTGAAGACCATTTTGATTAATCTTAAAGGGACACTGAAGCCAAATTTTTTTGTTTCGTGATTCAGATAAAGCATGCAATTTTAAGCAACTTTCTAATTTACTCCTATTATCAATTTGTCTTTGTTCTCTTGCTATCTTTATTTGGAAAAGAGGGTATCTAATCTATTTTTTGGTTCAGAACCCTGGACAGCACTTGTTTATTGGTGGGTGAATTTATCCACCAATCAGCAAGAACAACCCAGGTTGTTCACAAAAAATGGGCCGGCATTGAAACTGCTTTTCAAATAAAGATACCAAGAGAATGAAGACAATTTGATAATAGGAGTAAATTAGAAAGTTGCTTAAAATTGCATGCTCTGAATCATGAGAGAAAAAATTTGGGTTCAGTGTCCCTTTTATTGTGGGTAAAATGAAGGGGACACAGAAAAAAAGAAAAGCACAATACATGTTCCTCCCTGCACACCCTACAGCATGTGTAACTCATAAGTGTTTAGGAAAACATGGCCGAGGTGGCAACCCTACGCAAGAGAGAGAGCTGCTTAGTGTACAAATTAGCTGAACATCATTTTAAATATGATGGGTCATTAACCCCTTAATAACCACAGCACTTTTCCATATTCTGTCCGTTTGGGACTAAGGATATTTTTACATTTTTGCGGCATTTGTGTTTAGCTGTAATTTTCCTCTTACTCATTTACTGTACCCACACATATTATATGCAGTTTTTCTCGCCATTAAATGGACTTTCAAAAGATACCATTATTTTCATCATATCTTATAATTTACTATAATCAAAATGATAAAATATGAGGAAAAAATGGAAAAAAAATACTTTTTCTAACTTTGACCCCCAAAATCTGTTACACATCTACAACCACCAAAAAACACCCATGCTAAATAGTTTCTAAATTTTGTCCTGAGTTTAGAAATACCCAATGTTTACATGTTCTTTGCTTTTTTTGCAAGTTATAGGGCAATAAATACAAGTAGCACTTTGCTATTTCCAAACCACTTTTTTTCAAAATTAGCGCTAGTTACATTGTAACACTAATATCTTTCAGGAATCCCTGAATATCCCTTGACATGTATATATTTTTTTTAGAAGACATCCCAAAGTATTGATCTAGGCCAATTTTGGTATATTTCATGCCACCATTTCACCGCCAAATGTGATCAAATAAAAAAAATCGTTCACTTTTTTCACAAACTTTAGGTTTCTCACTGAAAT